>NC_091324.1:35119801-35134801 GCF_038502225.1 Cherax quadricarinatus
AGCAGGACAATTAAGGAAAATCCTACTCCCACTTTATTACCATGGTAAAGATAGTGTACATTGTTGTCTGTGCTTAAGACAGCATGAATCAAGCATTCTGCTTTGCTTCATGGAGGAAGTTTGGCAAGGAAGCAAAAAGTACTAGGTCACCTTTTCCTTTATGTTCTAGGGGCACTGGAGTGGCGTAGAAGGCTGTGAGGTCAGATTACTTTTCACTCTACTGAGAGACAATGACGTGCCAGGATAACCGACAAAGAACAATGTTCCGCATGTTTTGCACAAAAGAATCTCAATAAACACTTACAGAGAAGTGTGATCAGCTTCTTTAGTGACATTATGGTGTGAACAATTATTGATGAACAGCGTAACAACGAGTGTTGCAATCCAACAGAGTGTAGTGCGACATTCTTCAGAGAACACTATTCTTCCATCAAAACATCAGATATCCGGGAGTAACTACGGGTCAGATACATATACCCAGGTAAGTGTACTAACTCGTGATATACTACTATTGACTGTGCAGTTGAGTATAAAGTTGCGAGTTAGTCACTTATCATAAACCCCAGTGATAAGTGGACCTTTGAGTCCACACAAGTAAGTGTTGTCAGCAATCAGTGTCTGATATATGCTGACATAACACCCCCTAAGGGTAATTTATAATCATACATAATATACTCTATTTCAGCCTGTTGCGAAGTGGTTATGACTTCTCAAGACCTCGCCTGCAGGGGCGGCTGTGCAAGCGATGAGCTGTCTTACCAAGCTAAGTTCCCCCTATATTTAATCTTTAACCTTAGCTGGTAAACCATTTCTCAACAGGTACTTACTTTAGGTGCCTGTCCAGTGCCATCTTAAAGACAGCCAGAGGTCTATTGGTAATCTCCCTTTTGTAGGCTGGGAGGCAGTTGAACAGTCTTGGACCCCAGACACTTATTATGTTGTCTCTCTGTGTACTCGTGGCACCCCTGCTTTTCATTGTGGGAAATGTTGCATCTCCTGCCGAGTCTTTTGCTTTCATAGCGAATGATTTTCGTGTGCAGGTTTGGTACCAATCTCTCCAGGACCTTCCAAGTGTATATTATCATGTATCTCGCCTGCATTCCAGGGAATACAGATCAAGGACCTTCAACCGTTCCCAGTAATTTAGGTGCCGTATTGTGCTTATATATGCCGTGAAATTTCTTTGTACACTTTCCAAGTCTGCAATGTCGCCAACCTTGAAGGGTGCCGTTAGTGTACAGCAGTAATCCAGCCTGGAGAGCACAAGCGAATTGAAGAGAATTATCATGGGCTTGGTGTCCCTAGTTTTGAAGGTTCTCATTATCCATCCTACATATATTTATTAAACTTGTCAGGATCCGTTCAAGATACTCAAATTTTTCTGCAAGCTTGTTATAATTTGAGGAAGGTCAGGAGAATCCAATGCCTCTCCAGAGGATGGCACTTCTGAGTTAGTTCTTTCCTTAACACCTATCACCTTAACAGGTACCATGGTTACATTAGTGTTCTTGAAAGCATGTCAAAAGTACACAATGTAAGTACTTTGGTAACAGCAGTCTGAAGCATCTCCATCAATGCCACAGTCAGAAGGTGCTTCAGCAAGTAATGTAACAGAAATTTTCAGCAACACTTAGTCAATCATCACAACATTTGGAGTCCACTGACCTAACCTTAGTGTACACCTGTACCTGAAGCTGCTAACATTGCCCACCATTATAATGAGCATATACTCGAAGTACAGAAAGATCACATCAACGATAAAGTTGACACTAAAAATCGTGGCTTAGAAACTGATATTGGTTTATGGCCCGAGTCGTCCACTCATGAAATGACAACCTTTTGGGCACAGAAGGGATCTGTAAAATTAAAAAATTGTAAAGAGCAGTTGCTTGAGATAGCTTCAAAACCCCAACTGGTGAAGGGGAAGAGTGAAATGCATTACACACGAAAATGTTCACGGAGTTTGTTTCAGAGGCAATCCCTGAATAAAGAGACAGTTAATCGTTCCTGGCTCTGTTTTTTCACCAACAACTGGCAAAGTCTACTGCTTCCCCTGCAAACTTATGGCTACAGGCACTGAAAAGAGCTAGTCATCCACTGAAACATTTTATGGGTGGAAACATAGCAATGAAAGGAGAGCTGATCATGAAAAATCAAAGTGCCATCTAGAATCGATCATCACTCTTGTAAAACGTGGGAAGATACATGGCAGAGTTGATCAGGACTTATCAAAGCAAGAAGCAGAATCACGTGATTATTGGTATAAGCTTATCAAGCGTGTTGTGAGCACAATCAAATTTATTGTTGAACGTAGTTTATCTTCACGAGGCACAGATGAAGCGATTAGCTCACAAACAAATGGAAATTATCTGGGCATACTGGAATTCCTTTCGGAGTGTGACCCATTTCTTGCAGCTCACATCAAAATGCATGCGAATAGAGGACGAGATCACACAAGTTATCTCTCATCCACAATATGTTAAGAGATCATTGGAATAATGGGCAAAACTTATGTTGAAATAAATTATAGAAAGAATAAAGAAATCAAAGTATTATTCAGTTTGAGTTGATTCAGCTCCTGATAAAGCTCACAGTGATCAGTTAACTTTGGTCATACGCTATGTGGAAGGTATATTGCCGAAGGAAAGATTTCTGACATTCATGGACAATCGCTGTCACACTGGTGGCCAATGCACTGCTAGAGTTTTTGGAAAGTCATAACATTAATATAAAAGATTGTAGAAGGTAGACATATGATAATGTTGCAAATATGAGCGGAAAATACAGAGGAATGCAAGCCCTTATCAAAGAAAGAAATCCATTGTCAGAGTTTGCGCCATGTTGCGGACATTCCCTTAATTTAGTTGAAAAAACAGCAGCCAATACATGTTCAGCATTATTATTATAATCAAAAAGAAGCGCTAAGTGCATACATGTTCAGCAGCTCTTCGCTACCTTGATATTGTTCAGTAACTGTGTTTCACAGCATCTACATCCCGCTATACTGCTCTTAAAGACAAATTAACACAAGCAGATAAACAGCTGTACGTGCCTAAACAACTTCATGAAACTCGTTGATCTTACAGAGCTGATGTAACAAAAGTCATTGTGCAGGTCACAGCAAGATAAGAGAGGCTCTTAATGATATCTTGACCGATGAGGAAAACAAGGCTATGGTCCGACATGAAGCTAATAATCTGGAGTTTACCTGGAGAGAGTTCCGGGGGTCAACGCCCCCGCGGCCCGGTCTGTGACCAGGCCTCCTGGTGGATCAGAGCCTGATCAACCAGGCTGTTGCTGCTGGCTGCACGCAAACCAACGTACGAGCCACAGCCCGGCTGATCAGGAACTGACTTTAGGTGCTTGTCCAGTGCCAGCTTGAAGACTGCCAGGGGTCTGTTGGTAATCCCCCTTATGTGTGCTGGGAGGCAGTTGAACAGTCTCGGGCCCCTGACACTTATTGTATGGTCTCTTAACGTGCTAGTGACACCCCTGCTTTTCATTGGGGGGATGGTGGATTGTTTGAGAATATGTGGTAAATTAGAAACGGCAGTTTATGCTTCATTCTGGAATGGAATATTGGAAAGATTCAATGCAACAAATCACGTTCTGTAATAAAGTTGGTAGAATTACCGACAATATGTAAAGTAAAAGGACACAAGTGCAACTAATGTGACATTTTGTTGTGGCAACGTTTCACTCTCCAGGAGCTTTATCAAGCCATTACGAACAATACATGAACGAACGAACGAACGAAAGTTCAGGTAAGATCCTGATCAGCCGGGCTGTGGCTCGTACGTTGGTTTGCGTGCAGCCAGCAGCAACAGCCTGGTTGATCAGGCGCTGATCCACCAGGAGGCCTGGTCACAGACCGAGCCGCGGGGGCGTTGACCCCCGAAACTCTCTCCAGGTAAACTCCAGGATGAGCGGGGAAGACGGGACAGACGAAGAATAGTGCTGGAGAGGAGTGTTCTTAGTCGTAGAAATAGAGCCAGAGCTTAACCCAGCAGCGAAGGCGATCGTGGGACAGATATGGAGAAGAGAAATTCAGGCTCTTCTGTTGGGACTCCGATGGGATGAGCGGGGAGGAAGGGACATGCGACGTTTAGCGCTAGAGAGGAGTGTAGAACTAGGCCATGTCTTAACCCAAAAGCTAAGGGGAATGTGGGTCAGAGAATGGTACCTGTCACAGAAGGTACCTGCCAGCGAATCCAAGGTTATTTGTAAATAGGGTTAGGAGCAGGATCATGCAAGGAGTAGAAAAGGTTGTGTTGGTTTGTGGGTCTGCGAATGTCTTCGTCAAGGAGAGAGGTCCAGTAGTCATGTGTCTCAAGTTTGTCTATCTGTCTGTCACTGAGCGTTTTCCAGTACAGGTTCAGAGCAGGGATGTCTAATTGGGCATGGAGAGACTCGCTTGTGGCGAAGTCCTCCCATCTGACATCAAGCGCCCAGAGCAGCGCCTTGTTCTGGACACACTGCAGTTTAAGTTTGTTTTTGCTGCAAGAGAGAGGGCTAGAGGAGAGTAAGTTATCAGAGGACGTATTAGGGATTTGTAGAGGTGTAGTTTGATGCGTTGAGAGGCATATTTCAGCTTGTAGAGGCCCGCAAGGGTCTTGCTAGCTATTGCATGCCTTGAGTGAAAGTGTCCGTGTAAACGAAGAAGGTAGTCAAGATTAATGCCAAGGACAGTGACAGATTGTGTGATGGGGATGTAAGTGCGGGTGTCAGCTGTTCTGAGCTCGACAGGTAATGGAGGATCACGTTTCCTGTAATTAAAATACGTAATGCTGGATTTAACTGCATTGGTTTTGATCCTCCATTTTTGTTCCCAGATGGCTATCCTGTCGACCTCATTTTGTGTTTTGTGTGTGAGTGTATCTATATTGGCATGAGTGATAAGTTGTGTAATGTCGTCTGCATAGGCTAGTGTGATGGAGTTGTGGTATACAGGAGTTGGAATGTCGTTAGTGTATAAAATGTAGAGGGTAGGGGAGAGGACAGATCCCTGGGGTACTCCGGCTTTTAGTGTGAAGTAGTCAGAGTAACAGCCTTGGAATTTGATTCTCATGGTACGGCCGTCTAGGAAGTTGCAGAGGAGTTTACGAGTATTGAGAGGCAGGTTGAAGTTAGTGCAGAGTTTGCACTTGAGCCCTTTGTGCCAGACAGTGTCAATGGCTTTTTCAACGTCTTTTGCAACCAGGGCTGTCCTGTTTCTTTGTTTTGTGTTGATGTGGATGTAGTTGAGAATGATGTTAATGGCATCCTGTGTGGATCTGTGTGTTCTGAAGCCAAACTGGCCATCAGAAAGTAGAGAATTGTGTTCCAGGTATCTGTGAAGGCGATGATTGATGAGTTTTTCAAAGAGTTTTCCTAAAGTTTCGAGGAGGCTGATAGGGCGATAGTTTCTAGGGTCAGAGTGGTCTTTATTGGGTTTAGGAAGGAGGATAGTAGTAGCAGCTTTGAAGAGGGAAGGGAAGTATCCAGAGGCAAGGGAGGCATTGAGGAGGTTTGTGTAGGCAGTAATGATAGAGTCAGGAAGGTGTTTCAGGATAATATGGTTTAGGCCAGAGGCACCAGGGGCCTTGGGAGGAAGGTGTCTGAGGAGAGTTTTAACGTCTGTGTTGGTGAAAGGAGTGTCAAGTTCTTGGGAGGAGGTAAGAGAGTCCAGATGGATGTGGCTGTCTGGTGTTGTTTCGTGTGTGTGTGTGGTGTTCCAGTGTTCTATGTCCTGAATGTGTTGAATAGCGATAGGGTGGGGTGGGTGAGGGTGGAAGATGTTCTCTCAGATGTGTTTGAAGATGTTAGCAGCAGCCTGTGGGTCTGAGATATGTGTGTTGTTGTGGGTGATGTGTTTGAATTTGTTGGTGGGAGTGGTGCCTCTGATTTTTTTGATAAAGTTCCAGAAGGCTTTGGTGTTTTTGATACGCTGTTTGTCCGCTTGTAGTATGAGCTGTGACCAGTGATTGTTGTGGTCTTGGTCTAGACTGTGTAGAATGTTGTTTCTGAGGTAAGTGAGATCTAATCGGACTTGATTAAATCTATGTGTTGTACAGAAAGCGGTTGTGGTAACAGATAATTAGTCTAATTGTTCTGATTGAGGGTTTGAAGAAATAACGAGTGGTGTGGGTTTTCTTTGGTATTGCGGTGTTGGCTGCTTGTGTAATGGTGTCCTGGATGAGAGCAAGTTGAGTGTCAATGTCAGAGATGGGTTTGGACACAGAGGGTATATGTAGGCTCAGAGTGAGGTGCAGTACTAGTGGTAGTAGTAGTAGTAATACAATATGGTAGAGCAATTAATTCGTACATGAGTAAAAGGATATAAAAGCTGTTACTTGGGTAACATAAAAATAGAAATAGATTGGACAAATATAAACTGGAATGAGGCAGCTTGTTTCAGTGTTCACTCTCTGTGCTTTGTGTAGTATAACAGGAGAGACTATGTGATGGCAGGGTTTACTGTTTTCAGGAGGATTCTTGCTAAGACTTCGGAGATGGTGAAGCTGCCGTTGTTTTGTTTAATTGTATTCGAAATAGCGATCAGTGCTGATTCGAGGCCGGGCTGTGGCTCGTACGTTGGTTTGCGTGCAGTCAACAGTAACAGCCTGGTTGATCAGGCTCTGACCCACCAGGAGGCCTGGTCACAGACCGGGCCGCGGGGGCGTTGACCTCCGGAACTCTATCCAGGGTGTGGGAGTGTTCTGGAAGAACATTGCAAGGGTGTGGGAGTGTTCTGGAAGAACATTGCATGGGTGTGGGAGTGTTCTGGAAGAACATTGCATGGGTGTGGAAGTGTTCTGGAAGAACATTGCAAGGGTGTGGGAGTGTTCTGGAAGAACATTGCATGGGTGTGGGAGTGTTCTGGAAGAACATTGCATGGGTGTGGGAGTGTTCTGGAAGAACATTGCATGGGTGTGGGAGTGTTCTGGAAGAACATTGCATGGGTGTGGGAGTGTTCTGGAAGAACATTGCATGGGTGTGGGAGTGTTCTGGAAGAACATTGCATGGGTGTGGGAGTGTTCTGGAAGAACATTGCATGGGTGTGGGAGTGTTCTGGAAGAACATTGCAAGGGTGTGGGAGTGTTCTGGAAGAACATTGCATGGGTGTGGGAGTGTTCTGGAAGAACATTGCATGGGTGTGGGAGTGTTCTGGAAGAACATTGCATGGGTGTGGGAGTGTTCTGGAAGAACATTGCATGGATGTGAGAGTGTTCTGGAAGAACATTGCATGGGTGTGGGAGTGTTCTGGAAGAACATTGCATGGGTGTGGGAGTGTTCTGGAAGAACATTGCATGGGTGTGGGAGTGTTCTGGAAGAACATTGCATGGGTGTGGGAGTGTTCTGGAAGAACATTGCATGGGTGTGCTAGTGTTCTGGAAGAACATTGCATGGGTGTGGGAGTGTTCTGGAAGAACATTGCATGGGTGTGGGAGTGTTCTGGAAGAACATTGCATGGGTGTGGGAGTGTTCTGGAAGAACATTGCATGGGTGTGCTAGTGTTCTGGAAGAACATTGCATGGGTGTGGGAGTGTTCTGGAAGAACATTGCATGGGTGTGCAAGTGTTCTGGAAGAACATTGCATGGGTGTGGGAGTGTTCTGGAAGAACATTGCATGGGTGTGCTAGTGTTCTGGAAGAACATTGCATGGGTGTGGGAGTGTTCTGGAAGAACATTGCATGGGTGTGCTAGTGTTCTGGAAGAACATTGCATGGGTGTGGGAGTGTTCTGGAAGAACATTGCATGGGTGTGCTAATGTTCTGGAAGAACATTGCATGGGTGTGGGAGTGTTCTGGAAGAACATTGCATGGGTGTGGGAGTGTTCTGGAAGAACATTGCATGGGTGTGGGAGTGTTCTGGAAGAACATTGCATGGGTGTGGGAGTGTTCTGGAAGAACATTGCATGGGTGTGGGAGTGTTCTGGAAGAACATTGCATGGGTGTGGGAGTGTTCTGGAAGAACATTGCATGGGTGTGGGAGTGTTCTGGAAGAACATTGCATGGGTGTGGGAGTGTTCTGGAAGAACATTGCATGGGTGTGGGAGTGTTCTGGAAGAACATTGCATGGGTGTGCTAGTGTTCTGGAAGAACATTGCATGGGTGTGGGAGTGTTCTGGAAGAACATTGCATGGGTGTGGGAGTGTTCTGCAAGAACATTGCATGGGTGTGGGAGTGTTCCTGGAGTTTTACCTGGAGAGAGTTTCGGGGGTCAACGCCCCCGCGGCCCGGTCTGTAACCAGGCCTCCTGGTGGATCAGAGCCTGATCAACCAGGCTGTTACTGCTGGCTGCATGTAATCCAACGTACAAGCCACAGCCAGACTGGTCAGGTACCGACTTTAGGTGCTTGTCCAGTGCCAGCTTGAAGACAGCCAGGGGTCTATTGGTAATCCCCCTTATGTATGCTGGGAGGCAGTTGAACAGTCTCAGGCCCCTGACACTTATTGAATTGTCTCTTAACGTGCTAGTGACACCCCTGCTTTTCATTGGGGGGATGTTGCATCGTCTGCCGAGTCTTTTGCTTCCATTGTGAGTGATTTTCGTGCGCAAGTTCGGTACTAGTCCCTCTAGGATTTTCCAGGTGTATATAATCATGTATCTCTCCCGCCTGCATTCCAGGTAATACACGTTCAGGAAATTCTAGCACTCCCAGTAATTGAGGTGTTCCATCTCCGTTATGTGCACCGTGAAGGTTCTCTGTACATTTTCTAGGTCAGCAATTTCACCTGCCTTGAAAGGTGCTGTTAGTGTGCAGCAATATTCCAGCCTAGATAGAACAAGCGACCTGAAGAGTGTCATCATGGGCTTGGCCTCCCTAGTTTTGAAGGTTCTCATTATCCATCCTGTCATTTTTCTAGCAGATGCGATTGATACAGTGTTAAGGTTCTTGAAGGTGAGATCCTCCGACATGATCACTCCCAGGTCTTTGACGTTGGTTTTTCGCTCTATTTTGTGGTAGGAATTTGTTTTCTACTCTGATGAAGTTTTAATTTCCTCATGTTTACCATATCGGAGTAATTGAAATTTCTCATCGTTGAACTTCATATTGTTTTCTGTGGTCCCAACTGAAAGATCTGGTTGATGTCCGCCTGGAGCCGTGCAGTGTCTGCAATGGAAGACACTGTCATGCAGATTCGGATGTCATCTGCAAAGGAAGACACGGTGCTGTGGCTGACATCCTTGTCTATGTCAGATATGAGGATGAGAAACAAGATGGGAGCGAGTACTGTGCCTTGTGGAACAGAACTTTCACCGTAGCCGCCTCAGACTTTACTCTGTTGACTACTCTTTGTGTTCTATTTGTGAGGAAATTATAGATCCATCTACCAACTTTTCCTGTTATTCCTTTAGGACGCATTTTGTGCACTATTACACCATGGTCACACTTGTCGAAGGCTTTTGCAAAGTCTGCATATATTGCATCTGCATTCTTTTTGTCTTCTAATGCATCTAGGACCTTGTCGCAGTGATCCAATAGTTGAGACAGACAGGAGCGACCTGCTCTAAACCCATGTTGCCCTGGGTTGTGTAACTGATGGTTATCTAGATGGGTGGCGATCTTGCTTCTTAGGACCCTTTCAAAAATTTTTATATGGGATGTTAGTGCAATCGGTCTGTAGTTCTTTGCTATTGCTTTACTGCCCCCTTTGTGGAGTGGGGCTATGTCTGTTGTTTTTAGTAACTGTGCGACGACCCCCGTGTCCATGCTCCCTCTCCATAGGATGGTAAAAGCTCATAAAAGGGGCTTCTTGCAGTTCTTGATGAACACGGAGTTCCATGAGTCTGGCCCTGGAGCAGAGTGCATGGGCATGTCATTTATCGCCTGTTCGAAGTCATTTGGCGTCAGGATAATATCATATAGACTTGTGTTAACGAAATTCTGTGGCTCTCTCATAAAAAATTCATTTTGATCTTCGACTCTCAGTCTGGTTAGCGGCTTGCTAAAAACCGAGTCATATTGGGACTTGAGGAGCTCACTCATTTCCTTGCTGTCATCTGTGTAGGACCCATCTTGTGTAAGTAGGGGCCCAATACTGGATGTTGTTCTCGACTTTGATTTGGCATAAGAAAAGAAATACTTTGGGTTTCTTTCGATTTCATTTACAGCTTTAAGTTCTTCCTGCGATTCCTGATTCCTATAAGAGTCCTTTAGCTTAAGTTCGATGTTTACTATTTCTCTGACCAGTGACTCCCTACGCATTTCAGATATATTGGCCTCTTTTAGCCGCTCTGTTATTCTTTTCCGTCGCCTATAAAGGGAGCGCCTGTCTCTTTCTATTTTACATCTACTCCTCCTTTTTCTTAAAGGAATAAGCCTTGAGCATACATCGAGTGCCACCAAGTTAATCTGTTCTAGGCATAAGTTGGGGTCTGTGTTGCTTAGTCTATCTTCCCAGCTTATATCATTTAGGACTTGATTTATTTGGTCCCACTTTATGTTCTTGAAGTTGAATTTGGTGAATGCTCCCTCGTGACTAATCTCATTTTGTCGGTCTGGGGCTCCACGCATACTTGTCTGAACCACGATTATGTTGTGATCTGAGTATATTGTTTTTGATATGGTGACATTTCGTATCAGATCATCATTGTTAGTGAAGATGAGGTCTAGTGTATTCTCCAGTCTAGTAGGCTTTATTATTTGCTGGTTTAAGTTGAATTTTGTGCAGAGATTTAAAAGCTCGCGTGAGTGTGAGTTTTCATCAGAGCTGCCTCCTGGTGTTATTACTGCAACAATATTATTTGCTATATTCCTCCATTTTAGGTGCCTCAAGTTGAAATCCCCCAGGAGCAAGAATTCTAGCCACCCAGGGTAAGCCAGGAGAAGGTTAGCCACCCAGGGTAACGAGGGGAAGGTTAGTCACGCAGGTTAACCCAGGGGAAGGTTAGCCACCCAGGGTAACCCAGGGGAAGATTAGCCATGCAAGGCAACCTTCCCCAGTGTAACCCAGGGGAAGGTTAGCCATCCAGGGCAATCCAGGGGAAGGTTAGTCACACAGGGTAACCCAGGGAAAGGTCAGCCACCCAGGGTAACGAGGGAAGGTTAGACACCCAGGGTAATGCAGGGGAAGGTTAGTCACCCAGGGTGAGGTTAGCCAACCAGGGTAATGCAGGGGAAGGTTAGTCATCCAGGGTGACTCAGGGGAAGGTTAGCCACCTGGGGTACCCCAGGGGAAGGTTAAGTACCAAGGGTAACCCAGGTGAATGTTAGTCACCTAGGAAAAACCAGGGGAAGGTTGGTGACCCAGGGTACCCCAGGGAAAGGTTAACTACCAAGGGTAACCCAGGGAAATGTTAGTCACCTAGGGAAAACCAGGGGAAGGTTCGCCACCCAGGGTAACCCAGGGGAAGGTTAGCCACCCAGGGTAGCCCATGGGAAGGTTAGCCACCCAGGGTAACCCAGGGGAAGGTTAGTCATCCTGGGTAACCAAGGGGAAGATTAGCCACCCAGGGGATGGTTAGCCACAGAGGGAAACCCAAGGGAAAGTTAGCAATCCTGGGTAACCCAGGGGAAGGTTAGCCATATAGGATAACCCAGGGGAAGGTTAGTCACCCAGGGTAACCCAGGGGAAGGTTTGCCACTCTGGGTAACCCAAGGGAAGGTTAGCCACTAAGTGTAACCATCTGGAAGGTTAGCCACCCTGGGTAACCCAGCGTCACCCAGAGGAAGGTTAGTCATCCAGGGTAACTAGGGGAAGGCTAGGCACCCAGGGCAACCCAGGGGAAGGTTAGCCACCCAAGGTAACCCAGGGGAACGTTAGCCACCCAGGGTAACCCAGGGGAAGATTAGCTATCCAAGGTAACCAGGGGAAGGTTAGTCACCCAGTGTAACCCAGGGGAAGGTTAGTCACCCAGGGTAACCCAGGGGAAGGTTTGCCACTCTGGGTAACACAGGGGAAGGTTAGCCACCCTGGGTAACCCAGCGTCACCCAGAGGAAGGTTAGTCATCCAGGGTAACTAGGGGAAGGTTAGCCACCCAGGGTAACCCAGGGGAAGGTTACCCACCAAAGGTAACCCTGGGGAACGTTAGCCACCCAGGGTACCCCAGGGGAAGATTAGCCATCCAAGGTAACCAGGGGAAGGTTAGTCACCCAGTGTAACCCAGGGGAAGGTTAGCAATCCAGGGGAAGGTTAGTCAGCCAGGGTAACCCAGGGAAAGGTCAGCCACCCAGGGTAACCAGGGGAAGGTTAGACACCCAGGGTAACGCAGGGGAAGGTTAATCACCCAGGGTAACGTAGGGGAAGGTTAGTCACCTAGGGTAACCCAGAGGAAGGTTAGCCACCCAGGGTAATGCAGGGGTAGGTTAGTCGTCCAGGGTAACCCAGGGGAAGGTTAGCCACCCAGGGTAACCAGGGGAAGGTTAGACACCCAGGTTAACCCAGGTTAGGGTTAGCCATCCAGGGTAATCCAGGGGAAAGTTAGTCACCCAGGGGAAGGTTAGCCACCCAGGTAACCAGGGGTAGGTGAGCCGCCCAGGGTAACCCAGGGGAAGGTAAACTACCAAGGGTAACCCAAGGGAAGGTTAGTCACTTAGGGAAACCCAGGGGAAGATTAGCCACCCAGGGTAACCCAGGGGAAGGTTAACCATCCAGGGTAACCAGGGGAAGGTTAGCCACCCAGAGTAATCAAGGGGAAGTTTAGCCACCCAGAGCAATCAACGGGAAGGTTAGCCACCCAGGGTAACTCATGGGAAGGTTAGTCATCCTGGGTAACCCAGGGGAAGGTTAGCCACAGAGGGAAACCCAAGGAAAGTTAGCAATCCTGGGTAACCCAGGGGAAGGTTAGCCATATAGGGTAACTCAGGGGAAGGTTAGTCACTCTGGGTAACCCAGGGGAAGGTTAGCCACCCAGGGTAACCATCGGGAAGGTTAGCTACCCTGGGTAACCCAGCGTCACTCAGAGGAAGGTTAGTCATCCAGGGTAACTAGGGGAAGGTTAGCCACCCAGGGGGAAGGTTAGCCACCCAGGGGGAAGGTTAGCCACCCAGGGGGAAGGTTAGCCACCCAGGGGGAAGGTTAGCCACCCAGGGAAACCCAAGGGAAGGTTAGCCACCCAGGGTAACCCAGAGGAAAGTTAGCAACCCAGGGGAAAGGTTAACCACCCAGGGTAACCAAGGGGAAGGTTAGTCAAGGTTAACCCATGGGAAGGTTAGCCACCCAGGGTAACCCTGGAGGTTAGCTACACAGAGTAACCCAGGGGAAGGTTAGCTTCTCAGGGTAACCCATGGGGAAGGTTAGCCACCCAGCTTAACACAGGGGAATGTTAGCCACCCAGAGTAACCCAGGGGAAGGTTAGCCACGCAGGGAAACCCAGGGGAAGGCTAGCCACCCAGAGTAACCCAGGGGAAGGTTAGCCACGCAGGGTAACCTAGGGGAAGGTTTGTCACCCAGTATAACCCAGGGGAAGGTTAGCCACCCAGGGTAATGCAAAGGATAGTTAGCCACCCAGGGTGACCCAGGGGAAGGTTAGCCATCCAGGGTAACGAAGGGAAGGTTAGCCACCCAGGAAAACCCAGGGGAAGGTTAGCCACCCAGGGTAACCCACGGGAAGGTTAGCCACCCAAGGTAACCCAGGGGAAGGTTAACCACTCAGGATAACCCAGGGGAAGGTTAGTCATCCAGGGTAACCCGGGGAAGGTTAGCCACCGAGGGTATGGTTAGCCACCCAGGGTAACCCAGGGGAAGATTAGCCACCTAGGGTAACCGAGGGGAAGGTTATCAACCCAGCGTAACACAGGGGAAGGTTAGCCACCCAGAGTATCCCAGGGAAAGGTTAGCCACCCAGATTAACCCAGGGAAAGGCTAACCACCCAGGGAAAGCCAGGGGAAGGTTATTCACAGAGATAACCCAGGGAAAGGTTAGCCATCCAGAGTAACCCAGGGAAAGGTTAGCCACCCAGAGTAACCCAGGTGAAGGATAACCACCCAGGGAAACGCAGGGGAAGGTTAGCCACCCAGGGTAACCCAGGGGAATGTTAGTCACGCAGGGTAACCCAGGGGAATGTTTGTCATCCAGGATAACCCAGGGGAAGGTTAGCCACCAAAGGTAACCCAGAGGAAGGTTAACAACCCAGGGTAACCCAGAGGAAGGTTAGTCATCTAGGGTAACCCGGGAAAGGTTAGCCACCCAGGGTAACCCAGGGGATGGTTAGCCACCTAGGGGAAGGTTAATCACCCCAGGTAACCCAGTGGAAGGTTAGTCATCTAGGGTAACCCGGGGAAGGTTAGCCACCCAGGCTAACCCAGGGGAAGGTTAGCCATCTAGGGTAACCGAGGGGAAGGTTAGCCACCCAGAGTAACCCATGGAAATGTTAACCACCCAGGGAAAGCCAGGGGAAGGTTATTCACAGAGATAACCCAGGGAAAGGTTAGCCACCCAGAGTAACCCAGGGAAAGGTTATTCAAAGAGATAACCCAGGGAAAGGTTAGCCACCCAGTGTAACCCAGGGAAAGGTTAACCATCCAGGGTAACCCAGGGGAAGATTAACCACCCAGGATAACCCAAAGGAAGGTTAGCCAAACAAATAACCCAGGGGAATGTTAACCACCCAGGATACCCCAGGGAAAGGTTAGCCACCCATGATACCCCAGGGGAAGGTTAGCCCCCCATGATACCCCAGGGGAAGGTTATCCACCCAGGATAACCCAGGGGGAGGTTAGCCACCCAAATAAGACAGGGGAAGGTTAGGCACTTAAATAACCCAGGGGAAGGTTAGCCACCCAGGATAACCCAGCAGAGGGTTAACCACCCACGATAACACATTGGAATTAAATACCAACTTTTCCTGTTATTCCTTTAGCACGTAATTGATGGGTATCTAGATGAGAGGCGATCTTGCTTCTTATGACCCTTTCGAAGATTTTTATGATATGGGATGTTAGTGCTATCGGTATGTAGTTCTTTGCTATTGCTTTACTGCCCCCTTTGTGGAGTGGGGCTATGTCTGTTGTTTTTAATAACTGTGGGACGACCCCCGTGTCCATGCTCCCTCTCCATAGGATGGTAAAAGC
>NC_091324.1:35139801-35207389 GCF_038502225.1 Cherax quadricarinatus
GAAATAGATGGCAAGTAACATTTGCACCTGAGAAAACGCAAATGATGATCGTCTCTAGGCACCATGATGGTAATGCTGGTGCAGTAGTAAGGATGAATGGGAGGATGTTGGCACCTGGAGAAGAAAAGTTGATATCCTTGGGGTGAAATTTGACTCCCAAACTAACCATGAAGAACCATGTTGTAAATCTTGCAAACAAGGCAGCCAGGAAGCTTACAGCACTTCGCGTATCTGCATCTGCTTGACAGTAGGGGTTGCAAGATCCTGTATGAGGCACAAAGTACGCTCACACCTTGAGTATGCTCCACTTTCTTGGTTTGCCTGCCCCCTCTCATCTGCGACTGCTTGACAGAGTAGAGAACAGAGCAAGACGTCTCATCTCTCGCCTGGACCCATCCTGGATAGATCTGTCATTTCAGCAGAGCCTTCAACATAGGAGGGATGTGGGTGGCCTTACTGTTATGTACAAGGCCAATATTGTCAAAATACCACACTTGGATCCACTTGAGGACAGCGTGAAACAAGCTTTTATGCCACAAGACGGGCAGAAAGCAGCAACTTCCACTCTGGCTGTACCCTTCTCCAGAACATCACTCCATCTGAGATCATACATACCCAGGATGACTCGAGTATGGAACACATTCGTACAGCATAATGATGTCAACGAGATAAAGTCAGTTGATCAAATGAAAATGCTTGCCCACAGATGGCTCCAACTTCATCCTGTTCCCTACTTGTATGTCTCATAACAATAAAAATGCTTTCAAATGAGCTGATGTAGCTTGCCAATAAAGTTAGGAATCCTTAACCTGTAAATAGCTGTCAATAAAGCTAGGGATCCTTAACCTTGTCAAACCCTGTGTAGAGAGAGAGATACAGAGAGAGAGAGAGATACAGAGAGAGAGAGAGAGAGAGAGAGAGAAGAGAGAAGCAGAGAGAGAGAGATACAGAGAGAGAGAGATACAGAGAGAGAGAGAGAGATAGAGAGAGAGAGAGAGAGAGAGAGAGAGAGAGAGAGAGAGAGAGAGAGAGAGAGAGAGAGAGATACAGAGAGATACAGAGAGAGATACAGAGAGAGAGATACAGAGAGAGAGAGATACAGAGAGATACAAAGAGACAGCCACATTCGGTCAGCCAGTCAGCCAACTACCCAGTCACCCACCACCCATCCAGCCACCCACCCACCCACCCATCCAGCCACCCACCCATCCAGCCACCCACGCACCCACCCATCCAGCCAAACACCCACCCACCCATCCAGCCACCCACCCACCCATCATCCAGCAACCCACCCACCCACCCAGCCACCCACCCATCCAGCCAGCCAGCCACCCACCCGGCCAACCACAGACCCAGCCAACCAGCCAGCCAGCCGGATACGTATTACACATGTTCCAGAGTTGTTTCTCTTTACTTAGGGTATAGGTTACACAACATTCTGGCTGGATGACACTACCAGTGGTATTCTACCATTCCACTGTGTCGACAATACATAAAGACAATAGTAACGTATGATACTGTATGTGATGTAAAATTTACAGTACATATCACTACCATGTATACATTATATACAGTACATAAATAATTAAAATACAACAACAGAAGTAAATTATGGTAAAAAGAATGAAATAATGATTGTACATTACATTACAGTATTATGTAGGTAGTTTATATAGGAAAGTTTTGACATTATGCCCTACCCAATATGTCGGCAATTTTCAAAGGTTCGACTTACGTCCATTTCGACTTACGACCGGTTGGTCGGAACCAAGCTTGGTCGTAAGTCGGATGGTAGGTGTATTATCAAAGTTTACGTAATTAAGCAGATGCTGTCAAAAAGTCAAAGAGGGAGTCTGTGTCAAAGGTGGGGCCGTAAGCAAGGAAGATAAAGTAACGGTGTTGGAGTGGTGACGACGTCAGAGGTAAATTCTGTGTGCTCGTTGAAAGACAGGGCAGTCCAATAGATTATGATGAACCGAAATTGGAACCTGGAAAGTCTCAGAGAGTGGGACAAGGCGCCTCTCTATGAGATACCAGTGAGTAAAATGGGTGCACCCAATGTGACGACGGGAGAGTGTAGTCTCTCAACCTTGGCATCGATGGTAAGGAGGAGGGCAGAAACTACAATCTCTAGCCATTGTCACAATCATTGGCAACAACGGTTGCAAAGATGGCTAGAGATTACAGCAAAACAGTCTGAGAAAAGAAGACCTTTATTTGAAACTGGGAGGTCATGTAATGAGGACTGTGCAGCAGAGTCTGCCTGCTCATTGCCCTGAACATCAACATGATCAGGGACCCAACAGAAAACAATATCCTTTTTTCTTTTTTTTTTTTTTTGCTGGAAATGCGGCTTAACCAAATTTGTAGAATGGACCCTCGGTTATCAGCCATAATCCATTCCAAAAGCTCGGCCTAAAACCAAAATGGCTGAAAACTGAAATAATATTTCCCATAAGAATTAATATAATTACAATTAATCCATTCCAGACAACAATATTCACCAAAAAATAATTTTTTTAATAATTAAATCAGTATTACATATCTTATTACATATCTTCATGCCTGCTAACTTCCTGACTAATGCATGCCTGCTACACTCCCTGCATGGCTACACTCCCTGCATGCCTGCTACACTCCCTGCATGCCTGCTACACTCCCTGCATGCCTGCTACACTCCCTGCATGCCTGCTACACTCCCTGCATGCCTGCTACACTCCCTGCATGCCTGCTACACTCCCTGCATGCCTGCTACACTCCCTGCATGCCTGCTACACTCCCTGCATGCCTGCTACACTCCCTGCATGCCTGCTACACTCCCTGCATGCCTGCTACACTCCCTGCATGCCTGCTACACTCCCTGCATGTCTGCTACACTTCCTGCATACCTGCTACACTTTCTGCATGTCTGCTACACTTCCTGCATGCCTACTACACTTCCTGCATGCCTGCTATGCTTCCTGCATGCCTGCTATGCTTCCTGCATGCCAGCTATGCATCCTGCATGCCTGCTACACTCCCTACATGCCTGTTACACTCCTTGCATGCCTGTTACACTCCCTGCATCCCTGCTACACTTCCTGCATGTCTGTTACATGCCGTGCATGCCTGCTACACTCCCTGCATGTCTGCTACACTTCCTGCATGCCTGCTACACTTTCTGCATGTCTGCTACACTTCCTGCATGCCTACTACACTTCCTGCATGCCTGCTATGCTTCCTGCATGCCTGCTACACTCCCTACATGCCTGTTACACTCCTTGCATGCCTGTTACACTCCCTGCATCCCTGCTACACTTCCTGCATGTCTGTTACATGCCGTGCATGCCTGCTACACTCCCTGCATGCCTGTCACACTCCCTGCATGCCTGCTACACCCCCTGCATGCCTGTTACTCCCTGCATGCCTGCTACACTCCCTGCATGCCTGTTACACTCCTTGCATGCCTGCTACACTTCACGCTTAAATTCCGTGGTGTTTCTCACTTTCTTTACCACAGGAACTTTCTTTTTAGCCATTGTGCAGTTGCACTGCACAAAACCCACAAAAAAAAAAAAAAAACACTGGAAAACAAGCGAAATGTTTGGATGTATGAGCAGAAGCTTCCTCACACACCGAAAGACAGCCAAACTGACATGCAAGCAGCCCCAGCCGGCAGACAGACGTGTCCAAAACAGCCAATCACCTGGAGCCGAAAAACCGTCCACTCACCAAGTTGGCCGATCACCGAGGGTTCACTGTATACAAAGAACTAGGGGATGAGGTGAATCAAGTTTTTGAATAGCTTCCAAAGCATTAAGGGAGTCTGTGACTACTAAAATGTTGAGGTAGGCATAGATGAAATGCAGATAATTGCAATGAAAATTTCATATAATTCAGCTGTAAGAATGTTAGCCAAGTCTAATAAATGCCCTTGACTACGCTGTCCGGGAATATTGCCGCAGACCTGACATCAAGAGCAAGAAGCAACTGCAGGTATTTGAGCTTTTGAGCATGGCAGTGGGGAGCAACAGACATGAACTGTCAGGACCTCCCTGGGAGGAAGGGAAAAGCTAGATGCTAGGTGAACATATAAAGGGGGCAACTGAAGAGAAGACAAGAGTGAGTGAAGATGAAGAGAGAAGGGACAGAGCAAACAGGGGTGGAGAACAAATAATGGACCTCTACTAATGTCCAGTATGTAGAAGGATCATGAAGGTCATGAGCAGAAAAAACAATGGAGGCAATAAGCATCACAGTGATCGTTCATGGAATACTCGCCTCTGCATTTAGGATTTCGGCAAGTGAAGAGCGAAAAGCACCTAGATATAAACGTAATCCCTGACAATGGATGGGATCAAGTTTATAGAGTTGCAGGAGAGGCCACTGAATATATCTAGTCACCATACTCCAGTTGTGATAAAAGTAGGGCTGAATGCAACCGAAGGAGAGTTTGATGATCAGCCCTCCATGAAAGATGAGGGTTTTAAGGAGGTTCAGTTGGTGATGACAAGTTGCTTTCAGGGAGGTAATGTGAGGTTTCCAGGATAACTGATGATCAAACAGAAGGCCGAGAAATCTGACTGAATCACGTTCAGGTATATGTGATACATACAGGTACAATGTAGTATCAGGGATGATGGAGCATCTGGTGAAAGTAATTCGGTGTGTTTAGCAACAGAAAATTTAAACCCATGAGTGGTAGCCCAATGTGAAACACGATTGACAGCATTCTGGAGAGAGGCTGCTACTAGGTGACAATCAGAGCCGGCACACGCTATAGGGAAGTCATCAACACAGAGCAATGACCAAATATTAGATGGAAGAACAGATGGTAGATCATTTATAGCAAGGAGAAAAAAAATGGTGCTAAGAACACATCCCTTAGGGACACCCTCAGCTTGGACAAAGTTCTGGGAAAGCAAATTAACATGAACATGGAAATGTCTCTCAGATAAGAAGTTTTTAAGGAAAATTAGCAGATTGCATTGGAGGCCTAAGGAGTGGGCTTGGCCAAGATGTTATATCTCCAAGTAGTGTCATGTGCCTTCTCAAGGTTAAAAAAGATGGTGATAACCGAGTGGTTACTAGCAAAGGCATTACGAGCATATGTAGCCAAGCGGAGTAAGGAGTCGATAGCAGAGCAGCCCTTATGAAAGCCATATTGATGAGGAAAGAGACTACTGTGTGTCTCTAATATCACATCAAACATCTATTTACCAAATGTTCAAAAACCTTGCTTATTGCAATGCTAAGAGCAATGGGACAATAGTGAGAGATATCATCTCCCAGGGTGCCTGGTTTATGAAAAGGCAGAACAATGGCAGATTTCCATGGTTGGGGAAGAACTCCATGTGACCAAGCAAGATTGAAAAGACGTAAGAGGACTACAAGGGCTGATGGATGCAAATTCTGAAGCATACGAATATGAATGCCATCAGGCCCAGCTGCTGCTGATTGGCAAGCGGATGGTGTTGACTCTAGTTCTAAAAGTGTAAAAGGAATATTATAAGGCTCTTCTCTGCTAGAAGAGAAGTCTATGGGCAGGAACTTTCTGGTAGGCTTGGAGGAAAGAAACGAGGGGCATAAATGGAGGTCTTTAGAGATACACAAATTCAGTGCATGTGGGTTCCTGGAGTGATAGATGAGCAAAGGCTTTAACTTGAACCCAGCGACATTTCCTCCTAACAATAATGTAAGAGTGTCCTTAAAAGCCTTGAAACTGGGCATTGTTTTAGCTTCTTTGTGTATGTAGAACCTTTTGGGGATTTTCTTCCCCAAAAAAGTCTGGTTTCATCCACAATGAAGATCTGTTCTGGACGGTAGCCACCTGTCTCGATTTTGTCAAATTTGGCAACAAATTTTCCGCTGCTTCTACATCCGTGCTTGCTGCCTCACTGCTTATAAAGTGCACCCCCAGTTCTCATCCTTATTCCATTCCAGAAGGTCGGCAGAAATCCGAAATGGACAAAAACCCAAGTAATATTTCCCATAAGAAATAATGCAAATCCAATTAATCCATTCCAGACACCCAAAAATATTAACAAAAAATAAATTAAGTTAGTAATAGAATGAAGCATTAAAAAACAATAAAAAGCAAAATACATACACAGCACATTCATTACTTACCTTAAAATATTTGTAGCCTTAATGTAGGGCAAGAGGTGAGTAGTATTTATTTGTAGGAAGTCAGTGTAGGTAGCCAGTAGGTGTAGCCCGCCTGGCCTACACCTACCTGCTACTTACACTGTGGCACAGAGCCATGTTATTACCGTCGACATACCATGTTCACTGAGCTGAATCACTTCTAACAACTACCCTTAGATGCCATCATAAACAAAGAGAAAAGTAATGAATAATTTGTGTCGAGAATTGTAAACAAAAGCGTTATGTATTAAGGGCAGTGACTGGACAAACACAGATTCATACACATTTTCTCTAATGCTGGACCAGAGAAAATGTAATGTTTTCCCTCCACCGACTACCACCCCTCCATAGCATATAAACATTGCATGTTTGTATGCTAAGTAACGTGTTTCTTACATAATTTTGAAGAAAATATCATAGATGGATTACTGAAAATGTCTATATTAATGTAAAATAAGACATTTAATATGCCCAAGAGTGATTATTATTAAACATACATAGCATATAGACACTGCATGTTTATATGCTATGTAACACGTTTCTTATATAATTTCGAAGAAAATATAGATGGATTAATGAAAATGTCTATATTAATATAAAATAAGACATTTAATGTGCCCAAGAGTGAGTCACAAACATATGAGCAGCCCAGGTGGACACGTCTGTTATGAATGATTTCCGAAACCCGGGGTAAAATTTCGCCGAAAAAGTGGTCAAAATCCGAATTATACAATTTCCACACCAGACGAAATCCGGGAGTCCACTGTACTCTGATTATGTATCTGGTTGTCAGACCAGATTTCCAGTAATTTCTCCATTACACGAATGAGGCCTTTCCACTGCCTAGTTATTATGGCATTAAATCCTTTCGATGCTTTCACTGCCTCAGTCACCATCTTTATCCTTCAAGATCGCTGAAATGGTTGAATGTGACTGCTTTAAGTCGCTGACTATCACTTCATAGTCGTTCATGATCTTCGGGTGAAGTCATGCTCTTCCTTTCTGCTAACATCATATACTATGGGGTGCACAATAAAATACAAATTTATAGATGATATACGTAGTCTTGGAGAATGGAAATGCTAGTGTAGTGAGCCTAGTGACTGCAGGAGCAAGACTGATGCTTGACGCTGAGACACTGCTGCGCTGCCGTTTCCACTACCAAAGTTCTTGCACAGCGTACAATACCAAGTGGTTGGAAAGTTGGTCATAAGTCTGAGTGGTTGTTAAACAGGTAGGTCATTACATGAACAGTGCCAAAAGTACTACTGCCTCTACTCTCCACTCTGCTTCATGTATCACTACCCCTACCTACTATTACTACATCTTTCATTTCACTATTTCTTCCTCCTCCTTTCTGTCTCCCATCCCTGCCCCTTCCCCCTCTCGTATATGTACTGGCTCCCTATTTTCACGTTTGTGTGTGACTATTTAATGATCCAAGTTGGACAAAAACATCATATTTTTCTCCTTTGTGCAGGTTATTTGTGTATTGTTCCAGTCATGGTATTGTGCCTTTTTATTCTCTACAATAAGCTTCTTCTTTCTTTCAACACACCGGCCATATCCCACTAAGGCAAGGTGGCCCAAAAAGAAAAACGAAAGTTTCTCTTTTAAATTTAGTAATTTATACGAGAGAAGGGGTTACTAGCCCCTTGCTCCCAGCATTTTAGTTGCCTCTTACAACACGCATGGCTTACGGAGGAAGAATTCTGTTCCACTTCCCCATGGAGATAAGAGGAAATAAACAAGAACAAGAACTAGAAAAAAAATAGAAGAATACCCAGAGGGGTGTGTATATATATGCTTGTACATGTATGTGTAGTGTGACCTAAGTGTAAGTAGAAGTAGCAAGACGTGCCTGAAATCTTGCATGTTTATGAGACCGGAAAAAGGACACCAGCAATCTTACCATCATGTAAAACAATTACAGGTTTTCATTTTACACTCACTTGGCAGGACGGTAGTACCTCCCTGGGTGGTTGCTGTCTACCAACCTACTACCTAGGTACAATAAGCTTATCATATGTATATTGTAGTAACTATAAAGAGAATTCATGAGGGAGGAGTGATGTACGTACATATATTCTCTCACTCCCTCCCACCTGTTGTTTGTACCATCTTATTAAGGTGTTAGCAAAGTTATTCAAATTCCATTTTAATTATTTTACATCACTGTACAAAGCATAAAATAATAGGAAAGGATGCACAGAATATCAAGCAAACTCAGGCAAGTACAAAAACATATTTTTTTAACTGTTACAGTACAAGGTATTAATAGGAAACTTAAAAACTATCTACAGTATATAAATAATAGATCAATTTACATTTGATTAAAAGTCACATAAAATCATTCACATATAAGCACACAAATCACCAATATCTAGATGGCACAATATGTACAGGTGACCGTCAATTATGACAATAGTTATGGTCCTGAAAATGGCATCAAAGATAAAAATGATCTAAAACAAACTAAAGAACATATAAGAAAAACAAGGTTATGTTCCATGAACCCCCTAACAATGAAAAATATCTTTTTAATATCTCAAAATTGTAAACAAATAAAAATGATAATGTATTTGTAGCTGGTTGTTGAGTACATTATGTTTAGTACATTGGTTAAGGATACAAATGTTTAAGAAATAATATTGCTAACCTTAAACTGTGGTTGCTGGTACAGTAGGGCCCCACTTATATGGCAGGTTAAGTTCCAGGCTACTGCTGGAAAGCAGACATCGCCGGAAAGCAGAACGCTATTTTTTCCACTTATAAATGTCAGATAATAAGCTGACACTAACATATACAAATATTAGGTTAGCAATAGAACAAGGCATTAAAAACAAGAAAAAGTAAAATACACAAAGAGTACACTCATTACTTACCTCAAAATATTTGCAGTCTTAACCCTTTCAGGGGCGACAGGCCCTCTCGACTTGTTCTCAGGGTCGGCCAAATTTAAAAAAAAAAAAAAAAAAATTCTTATGAAAAGATAGAGAATCTTTTCCCGGTCATAATGACACCAAAAGTATGAAATTTGATGGAAAACTTACGGAATTATGCTCTCGCGAAGCTACCGGTCTCGATGATGTTTATGCATCGGCGATTTTGCCCACTTTGAGCCCTATTTTTGGCCAATTCAAAAATCATGAATATTTCACTAGAACTCCATTTTTCTATCGAATGAGTACAAGAAACCACTCATTTACCGATTTCAACTATCCAATACAGTGGTCAGAATTTAGCAATTTTGCCAATTTCACACAAATTTCAAAAGATGCCAATTTCCGAATAGGGTCCAGAATAAACAAGAAAGACATTCCTGGCACTAAAATAACATTTCCTCTGTTCATTAGTCACGTCCCATGCCCCTCTTACATTCTTTTGCTTTCCACTTTGAATTTTTATTCTCACAAAAAAAATAGAAGATTTACTGTTATGCAGACTACTGCATTGGTGTAGAAATGGTATAAATATTATCAGCACACTTGTGAAAGAATATTAGACTCACCAGTTGACGTGTATTGGACGCATAGCATGATTTGTTTACTTTTGAACTTTGGTAAAAATTGAACATTTCTGCTCCTTTGAGTGCAATTTCAAGGTAGTTTCCTTTATAAAACCAGTCAAAATCATCTCAATTTCTGTAATATGTCTTCCATTCTATAAAATGGGACCAGGAAAACTAGAATACAACAATAAATACCATACAAAAATACAGTGCAAAGTCGCTGTTTTAATCCAAAAACACGGTCAAAGTTTTTTTTCTCATTACGCACTGTGTGCTGCAGGATTTTTTTATACCACACACACTGACCACATAGACCCATTCTTTCATATGTAGGCCTACCAGCTTTCTCTCACTAGATATGAGGGCGCTAGAATTTAGGCGTACTAGTACATCAAAAGCCCTGGTGCATAAGCCGTACTAATACGGCCGAAACCCTGAAAGGGCTAATGCAGAGTGAGAAGTGAGTAGTGTTTATTATAAGACGTTAGGTGTGGTAGGTATGGTAGCCAGCCAGGCCACCCCACCTACACGTAATAATTTAAAGAATCCTAGAGCGATAAAATGCACATAGTGTACACTCATTACTTACCTTAAAATATCTGTAGTCTTAATATAGGGTGCAAGGTGAATAGTAAGGAAGGTGGGTATTGAATAGTGTTTCAGGTATCGTAACCCCATCTGGCCACCCCACCCACATATTAAAGTGCCCTAGAGTGATAAAATGATTATACAGTACACTCGTTGCTTACCTTAAAATATTTGTAGTCTTAACGTAGGGTGAGAGGCGAGTAAATGAGGTTAAACAAATGAGAGAGAGAGAGAGAGAGAGAGACAGAGAGAGAGAGAGAGAGAGAATGAGTACATGAATGAGGCCAGCATGAGTTATGTAAACAAACCAGCTGGACATGTATGGTTTAGTTCACTCTGCATCCGACTAGAAAAACATCTCATATTTATGTTAATTTATTCTACTGTGGGTATATTTATCATGTTTATTTATTTTTTATTTATTTATTTATTAACAATTTGAGCACACATACAAAGGTACAAAAAAATACAGATAAGAGCAGCATGCCAAAGCCACTTATACTATGCATAGCATTACGGGCTGGCTTAAAATTAACTTAAGATTAACTAAGCAATGATGAAATCATAGCATGTTTATTACATAATTTTGAAAAAATATCACAGAAGGATTAATGGAAATGTCTATATTAACACAATATACAACATTTAATGTGCCCAAGAGATTATTATATGGCGTTAAGACAAGAGACTCTTAATGATTTTAATGTGTACCTGCATGCCAGCACAGTGTGTAAGTATATTTAGGTACAGGTGCACATAAGTATAATTATCAAAGTATATACAAAATACACAATAACTTTAAAACACTTGAAATTTTGGAGAATTTCCAGACATATTAAAGAGACATGCTCAAGGAGAATGTAAACAAACCAGGTGGTGTGCACCATATTTGAAAGATCGCTTGCCGTATAGCAAATTTTGGTCAATTGAAATCACTGTATTAGTGGAATGCTGCGAGGCAAAACACCGTAAAGCAGGGCCCTATTGTACATGTCAATGATTCTGAACAGAGTGGAGAGGGATGCTGTGGCACTGATGGACTGAGGTGGATGGTTGTGGACTGTCAGCTGAGGTGGATGGCTGAGACTAGCACTAAAGTTAATGTTTTTTTCTGGAGAAGTCAGAAATTCTGTAATGCAGCTCTGGTCACTTTTACCCTGAAGTACTTTATACAGCTGATGGTAAGGCATCATCAACTGCTTTAGACCCTGTTTCAGAGCACTGATTCTACATTTGTCAGGGTCCTCTTCAATGAAAAAGTCTGCTAGTTGAGCAGCAGCATGGAAATGCTCATGTAACTATTGCAATGTTAACTGTTCTTCACCTTCCTCTTTTATCTGCCTCCCATGTATCTGTGCACTGAGCTCTGTCAACATTTCCTCTGGACTTCTGTTTTCATCATCTAATCTAAGAGCTCATTCATGTCATCTTCCTACATATCTTCTAAGCCATCACCTGGTAATTTCCTTGTTAGCAGAACTATTTCCTGCACCTGACTCTCAAGCAAGGGAAAAACTGTGAAAATATTCACCACACTAGGCCACAACCTTTCCCAGATTTGGGAATTGTATGGGACATAGGACATGTATGTACAGACCACTGAGACATGAGAGGTGGAACAGGGAAAGGGAAGGAAGTCAAATGTAAATAAAAGCACTGGACCAGATAACATCCAAGCCAAATTCCTTAAAGATGGTGCTTCTAAACTCTCAGTCCCCATTATACACATAATAAATTAGTCCATCACTACCAATACAATGCAGAGAGATTCAGAGAGATCAGAGTTACTCCTATTTTCAAGAAACAGAGTAGGTCTGACATCAGCAACTATAGGCCTGTTAGTATACTCTAGTGTGATGTCCAAAGTTCTAGAGGATGCAGTGTATTGTAAAATTGTTAAGTAGAAATGATAAGAGAACAATGTTCCAAAAAAAGTGAATGCCAGGTTAAAGTTCCTCTACAGACAGGCACAGTGTCTACCTGCTGAGGCTCGCACGACCCTATGTCTAACTCTTACACAATGTCATGTAGATTATTCTTGTTCTTCATGGTACTCTGCTTTAGCCCAAATCATGAAAGACAAGACTACAAATCACCCAAAAACAAAAAAATGGTGAGATACATTGGACCTGAATCCAAGAGAGCATGTAGGCCAGGATGAATTACAAAAACTGGATATACTGAATGCTGAAGACAGAGAAAAGCAACTGAAGCTAAATAATGTTTATAAAATCGCTTAAAAGCATTATCCAGAATATCTTGCTGCAAAATGTGTCAGAGATGGGAACCAAAACCAGAATGGTACTAGAGGAAGTGAATATAGTTCTGTATTACACACAGCAGGTGGTCAGACATCAAACACCTTTTGCTATATAGCAATAAAAAATTGTAACATATTGCCTGAACATGCCAAAGACTGTTCTAGCAAAAGCCAGTTCAGGAAGAGAGCTAAAAGATACCTAATAAATGAAGCTACAGAAAGGGAGGAAAGTGATGTCTTTTGCAGTATCTATTGTTGATCCTTTATATAATTTTTTAATTTTATTAACACATTGGCCATCTCCCAACAAGGCAGGGTGGCCCAAAAAAGAGAAACTTTCATCATTCACTCCATCACTGTCTTGCTAGAGGTGCACTTACACTACAGTTATAAAACTGCAACATTAACAACCCTCCTTCAGAGTGCAGACACTGTACTTCCCATCTCCATGACTCAAGTCAGACCTGTCGGTTTCCCTGAATCCCTTTATAAATGTTGTCTTGCTCACACTCCAACAGCACATCAAGTCCTAAAAACCATCTGTCTCCATTCGCTCCTATCTAACATGCTCATGCATGACTGCTGGAAGTCCAAATCCCTCGCACACAAAGCCTCCTTTACCCCCTCCCTCCAACCTTTCCTAGGCTGATCCCTACCCCGCCTTCCCTCCACTACATATTTATACACTCTTGAAGTCCTTTTATTTTGTTCCATCCTCTCTACATGTCCAAACCACCTCAACAACCCCTCCCCAGCCCTCTGGATGAGAGTTTTGGAAATCCCACAACTCCTCCTAATTTCCAAACTATGAATTCTCTGCATTATATTCACACCACACATTGGTCTCAGATATGACATCTCCAGTGCCACCAGCCTTCTCCTCGCTGCAACATTCACCACCCATACACAAATATTGGTATAACTATACTCTCGTACATTCCCCTCTTTGCAACATCTGCCACATTGCCCCCCTATCCACCATGTCATATGCCTTTTCCAAATCCATATATGCCACATAAACCTCTTTACCTTTATCTAAAAACTGTTCATCTAAATGTTTCACTGTAAACACTTGGTCTACACACCCCCTACTTTTCCTACAGCCTCCTTGTTCATCTGCTATTCTACTCTCCATTTTACTCTTAATTCTTTCAATAATAACTCTACCATACACTTTACCAGGTATACTCAACAGATTTATTCCCCTATAATTTTTGCACTCTCTTTTGTCCCCATTACCTTTATACAAAGGAACTATGCATGCTCTCTACCAATCCCTAGGTATGCTACCATCATCCATACATTTATTAAATAAAAGCACCAACCACTCCAAAACTATATTCCCACCTGCTTTTACCATTTCTATCTTTATCCCATCAATCCCAGCTGCTTTATCCTCTTTCATTTTACCCACTGCCTCACGAACTTCCCCTCCTCCCAGTCACAACTGGTTCTTCCTCACTCCTACAAGATGTTATTCCTCCTTGCCCTATACACAAAATCAGAGCTTCCCTATCTTCATCAAGATTTAACAATTCCTCAAAATATTCCCTCCATCTTCTTGATACCTCTAACTCTCCATTTAATAACTCTCCTCTCCTATTTTTAACTATCATATCCATTTATTCCCTAAGCTTCCTCAACTTATTAATCTCACTCCAAATTTTTTTCTTATTTTCAACAAAATTTGTTGATAACATCTTACCAATTCTCTCATTTGCTCTCTTTTTACATTGCTTCATCACTCTCTTAACCTCTCTTTTTTTCTTCATATACAGTAGGGCCCCACTTACACGGCAGGTTAGGTTCCAGGCTACCGCCGTAAAGCGGAAATCGCCATAAAGTGGAACACCCTTTTTTTCCACTTATAAATGCATACAAATACTAGATAACAAGTTTACACTAACATATATTAAGTTAGCATTAGAAACAGGCATCAAAAAACAATAAAAAAGTACAATACACACATAGTGCACTCATTACTTACCTTAAAATATTTATAGTCTTAATCTAGGGTGAGACAAGTAGTATTTATTGTAAGAAATCAAGTGTGGTATGTATGGTAGTCAGCCAGGCTACCATACCAGGCCAACCCACCTACACATAATATTCTATTACATTTAAGCATCCCAGAGCGATAAAATGCATATACAGTTTACTCATTACTTACCTTAAAATATTTGTAGTCTTAATCTAGGGTGAGATGAGTAGCATTTATTGTAAAAAATCAAGTGTGGTATGTATGGTAGTCAGCCGGGCTACCATACCAGGCCACCCCACCCACACATATTCTATGATATTTAAGCATCCCAGAGTGATAAAATGTATATACAGTTCACTCATACTTACCTTAAAATATTTGTAGTCTTAATGTAGGGTCAAGAGTAAGTATATGAGATAAAACGAATAAGAGAGAAAGAATGAGTGCATGAGAGAGGACAGGCGCAGAGTTATGTAAACAAACCAGGCGAACGTAAGTTTTGTAAACAAAGTGTACACGTCTGGTTTGTGTACAAGTTACATTGTGTACAAGTTGTCTCTACATTGATACGGTAGAGTAAATAAAGAAGAACACTCCCATTCTCAAGTAACATCATTTTGAGAAGAAATGATGCTCTGAGTGAAGGCAATGGAAATAAGTCACTCTGACTTTTTTGGGTTATCCTAGGCTCTCTACACATATGCTGCTATGTATGATAATCTATGTAGCTGTATTTGTGTATACCTGAATAAACTTACTTACATACATACGAAAGGAATATGTTAGATTTGAGAAAATGCTATTCTTGGCTTCACTTGTACAAGTTATCTGGTTACCACATCTCATATTTATGTTTATTTATTCTATTGTGGGGTGTATTTATCATCTTTACATGTTATGTATCATGTTTATTATTTTTTTTTTCAATAAGTTGGCCGTCTCCCACCGAGGCAGGGTGACCCAAAAAAGAAAGAAAATCCCCCAAAAGAAAATGCTTTCATCATCATTCAACACTTTCACCACACTCACACAGAATCACTGTTTTTGCAGAGGTGCTCAGAATACAACAGCTTAGAAGCATATACATATAAAGATACACAACATATCCCTCCAAACTGCCAATATCCCAAACCCCTCCTTTAAAGTGCAGGCATTGTACTTCCCATTTCCAGGACTCAAGTCCGACTATATGAAAATAACCGGTTTCCCTGAATCCCTTCACTAAATATTACCCTACTCACACTCCAACAGATCGTCAGGTCCCAAGTACCATTCGTCTCCATTCACTCCTATCTAACACGCTCACGCATGCTTGCTGGAAGTCCAAGCCCCTTGCCCACAAAACCTCCTCTACCCCCTCTCTCCAACCCTTTCAAGGACGACCCCTACCTCGCCTTCCTTGCCCTATAGATTTACATGCTTTCCATGTCATTCTACTTTGATCCATTCTCTCTAAATGGCCAAACCACCTCAACAACCCCTCTTCTGCCCTCTGACTAATACTTTTATTAACTCCACACCTTTTCCTAATTTCCACACTCCGAATTTTCTGCATAATATTTACACCACACATTGCCCTTAGACAGGACATCTCCACTGCCTCCAACCGTCTCCTCGCTGCAGCATTTATCACCCAAGCTTCACACCCATATAAGAGTGTTGGTACTACTATACTTTCATACATTCCCTTCTTTGCCTCCATAGATAACGTTTTTTGACTCCACATGTACCTCAATGCACCACTCACCTTTTTTCCCTCATCAATTCTATGATTAACCTCATCCTTCATAAATCCATCCGCCGACACGTCAACTCCCAAGTATCTGAAAACATTCACTTCTTCCATACTCCTCCTCCCCAATTTGATATCCAATTTTTCTTTATCTAAATCATTTGATACCCTCATCACCTTACTCTTTTCTATGTTCACTTTCAACTTTCTACCTTTACACACATTCCCAAACTCATCCACTAACCTTTGCAATTTTTCTTTAGAATCTCCCATAAGCACAGTATCATCAGCAAAAAGTAACTGTGTTAATTCCCATTTTGAATTTGATTCCCTATAATTTAATCCCATCCCTCTCCCGAACACCCTAGCATTTACTTCTTTTACAACCCCATCTATAAATATATTAAGCAACCATGGTGACATTACACATCCCTGTCTAAGACCTACTTTTACCAGGAAGTAGTCTCCCTCTCTTCTACACACCCTAACCTGAGCCTCACTATCCTCATAAAAACTCTTTACAGCATTTAGTAACTTACCACCTATTCCATATACTTGCAACATCTGCCACATTGCTCCCCTATCCACTCTATCATATGCCTTTTCTAAATCCATAAATGCAATAAAAACTTCCCTACCTTTATCTAAATACTGTTCACATATATGCTTCAATGTAAACACTTGATCTACACATCCCCTACCCACTCTGAAACCTCCTTGCTCATCCGCAATCCTACATTCTGTCTTGCCTCTAATTCTTTCAATTATAACCCTACCGTATACTTTTCCTGGTATACTCAGTAAACTTATTCCTCTATAATTTTTACAATCTCTTTTGTCCCCTTTCCCTTTATATAAAGGGACTATACATGCTCTCTGCCAATCCCTAGGTACCTTCCCCTCTTTCATACATTTATTAAACAAAAGTACCAACCACTCCAACACTATATCCCCCCCTGCTTTTAACATTTCTGTCATGATCCCATCAGTTCCAGCTGCTTTACCCCCTTTCATTCTACGTAATGCCTCGCGTACCTCCCCCACACTTACATTCTGCTCTTCTTCACTCCTAAAAGATGGTATACCTCCCTGACCAGTGCATGAAATTACCACCTCCCTTTCTTCCTCAACATTTAAAAGTTCCTCAAAATATTCTCGCCATCTACCTAATACCTCCCTCTCCCCATCTACTAACTCCCCTACTCTGTTTTTAACTGACAAATCCATACGTTCCCTAGGCTTTTTTAACTTGTTTAACTCACTCCAAAATTTTGTCTTATTTTCATTAAAATTTCTTGACAGTGCCTCTCCCACTCTATCATCTGCTCTCCTTTTGCACTCTCTCACCACTCATGGATGGATTAATGAAAATGTGTATATTAACGTAATATATGACATTTAATGAGACTTGATAATTATTATTATTATTATTTCTAATATGGCATCACTTGTGCAAGTCGTCTGCTACCACATCTCATATTTATGTTTATTTATTCTACTGTGGGGTATATTTATCATATTTTTATGTTATTCATCGTGTTTATTATATAATTTTGAAAAAAATATCATAGATGGATTATTATTATCATTACTAATATGACGTCTGGAGACATAAGACACTCTTACTGATTTTAATGTGTACCTGCATGCCAGCACAGTATGTAAGTTTATTTAAGTACAGGTATACATAAGTATAATTATCAGAGTATACAGTGGACCCTCGACCAACGATGGCATCGATTAACGATAAATCTGACTAGCGATACATTTTAACGCAAAAATTTTGCCTCGACTAGCGCTTAAAAACCTGACCAGCGCTATTCGTTCCGTGCCATACACGTCCACTTTGGCGTGAGCGCGCCTCACTTGTCCCTTTGGTGCCAGTGTTTACAAGCCAGCCAGCCAGCCACCGTGGTCGCTTCCAAACATACAACTGGAACATTTCATATTATCACAGCCTTTTTAGTGATTGCACCTGCAAAATAAGTCACCATGGGCCCCAAGAAAGCTTCTAGTGCCAACCCTACAGCAAAAAGGGTGAGAATTACTATGGAGATGAAGAAAGAGATCATTGATAAATATGAAAGTGGAGTGCGTATCTCTGAGCTGGTCAGGTTGTATAATAAACCCCAATCCACCATCGCTACTATTGTGGGCAAGAAAATGGCAATCAAGGAAGCTGTTCTTGCCAAAGGTGCAACTATGTTTTCGAAACTGAGATCGTAAGTGATAGAAGATGTTGAGAGACTTTCATTGGTGTGGATAAACGAGAAACAGATAGCAGGAGACAGCATATCTCAAGCGATCATATGTGAAAAGGCTAGGAAGTTGCATGACGATTTAATTAGAAAAATGCCAGCAACTAGTGATGTGAGTGAATTTAAGGCCAGCAAAGGTTGGTTTGAGAGATTTAAGAAGTGTAGTGGCATTCATAGTGTGATAAGGCATGGTTAGGCTGCCAGTTTGAACCACAAATCGGCTGAAAAATATGTGCAGGACTTCAAGGAGTACATAGACAGTGAAGGACTGAAACCTGAACAAGTGTTTAATTGTGACGAAACAGGCCTGTTTTGGAAGAAAATGCCAAGCAGGACCTACATTACTCAGGAGGAAAAGGCACTCCCAGGACATTAGCCTATGAAAGACAGGCTTACTCTGTTGTGTGCCAATGCTAGTGGTGATTTCAAAGTGAAGCCTTTATTGGTGTATCACTCTGAAACTCCCAGAGTGTTCAGGAAAAACAATGTCCTCAAGGCTAATTTGTGTGTGCTGTGGAGGGCAAACAGTAAGGCATGGGTCACTAGGGACTTTTTCTATGACTGGTTACATCATGCATTTGCCCCCAATGTGAAAAATTACTTAATTGAAAAGAAATTAGACCTTAAGTGCCTCCTGGTATTAGACAATGCTCCTGGTCATCCTTCAGACATGGCAGAGCGACTTTCTAGGGACATGAGCTTCATTAAGGTGAAGTTTTTGCCTCCTAATACCACTCCTCTCCTGCAGCCCATGGACCAGCAGGTTATTTCCAACTTCAAGAAACTGTACACAAAAGCTATGTTTGAAAGGTGCTTTGTAGTGACCTCAGAAACTCAACTGACTCTAAGAGAGTTTTGGAAAGATCATTTTACCATCCTCAGTTGTGTAAACATTATAGGTAAGGCTTGGGAGGAAGTGACTAAGAGGACATTGAACTCCGCTTGGAAAAAACTGTGGCCAGAATGTGTAGACAAAAGGGATTTTGAAGGGTTTGAGGCTAACCCTGAGAATCCTATGCCAGTTGAGGAATCCATTGTGGCATTGGGGAAGTCCTTGGTGTTGGAGGTTAGTGGGGAGGATGTGGAAGAGTTGGTGGTGGAGGACAGTGAAGAACTAACCACTGATGAGCTGCTAGATCATCTTCAACAGCAAGAGGGCACACCTGAGGAAACTGCTTCAGAGGAGGGAAGAGAGAAATTGAAGAAGTTGCCTACTTCTAAGATAAAGGAAATGTGTGCAAAGTGGCTTGAAGTGGAAACCTTTTTTGATGAAAATCACCCTGACACAGCTACTGCAAGCCGTGCTGGTGACTATTACACTGACAATGTTGTGAACCACTTTAGGAAAGTCATAAAGGAACGAGAGGTACAGGCCTCTATGGACAGATATGTTGTGCGACAGAAGTCCAGTGACTCTGAAGCTGGTCCTAGTGGCATTAAAAGAACAAGGGAAGTAACCCCAGAAAAAGACTTGCTGCCTCAAGTGCTAATGGAAGGGGATTCCCCTTCTAAACACTAACACCTCTCCCCTCCTCCCATCCAATCAATCATCACCAGATCTTCAATAAAGGTAAGTGTCATGTAACTGTGCATGTAATCTTCAGTTTGTGTGTATTAAAATTAATATTTCATGTGGTAAAAATTTTTTTTTTTCAATACTTTTGGGTGTCTTGCACGGATTAATTTGATTTTCATTATTTCTTATGGGGAAAATTAACTTGACTAACGATAATTCTGACTAACGATGAGCTCTCAGGAACGGATTAATATCGCTGGTCGAGGGTCCACTATATATAAAAGATGAAATAACTTTTAAAAACACTTAAAATTTTGGAGTTTCCAGACATAATGGAGAGACTTAGTGCTTACGGATCTCACAGAGAATGTAAACAAACCGGGTGGGGCGCGGTGACCGTATTAGAAAGTCAGGTGGGGGGAGCTGTATAGCGAGTTTTGGTCATAATTTGAAATGACCGTATTAGCGGAATGCCGCAAAGCGAAACGCCGTAAAGCAGGGCCCTACTGTACTTCTCCCTCCTTGCATCACTTCTACTTTGTAAAAATCTCTCATATGCTAGCTTTTTCTCCCTTACTACTCGAACCCGGACCCTCACCGTGTGAAGTGAGAGCTTTTGCCACTAGGCCACAGAGCACTGTAATGAACATCAGTCTGTAAATTACATTGCTCAGCTCTGTAGTGCACTTAAATACTGCCACTCAAAAAAGGTGATTCATAGACATAAAACCTGAAAACATTTTGATTGCTGGGAATGATATGCTGAAAATTGCAGATTTTGGGTGGTCTGTTCATTCTTCTAAGGAAAGAAAGATAACCCTACTTCACATTATCTGCCCCCGAGATGACTGAAAGTCGTAAATATGGTGAAAAGGTTGACATTTGGTCCTTGGAGGTATCTGTGGAAAACCCTCCTTTGAAGCGACATCAGAAACTGAGACTTTCAGAATTATTATTATTATAATCAAAAAGAAGTGCTAAACCACAAGGGAAGAGACTTTCAGAAGAATTTCTCAAGTTGATATTCAATTTTCTAGTTTTTTTGGGAAGATGTTTAGGATCTGATATGCAAGCTAGTGCGCTACAACCCCAAAGAACGACTGACTGTAGATGAAATCATGGAGCATTGCTGGATCAAGAAGCATTATGATCTTGATGTGCTGCCTCCAAACCCATGTGTCAAGTACATGAAAAGTGCTCTGTTGCAGTTATGAAAAACACTGAGAGGATTTCTTCTCTCCTAGATCATGAAGGACTTACAGTTATATAAAGGCTGTACTTTTTGTATATTTGTGTGTGTCTTTAGATTCATCTCTGTGTTCAACTGAAAATGCTCTTTCAATTTTGAACTATAATTTAGTACAGTAAATTTAAGGTCTACATAGAGATGTTGAACAGTATTCTTCCTCCATAAGCCTAAGCGTGTGTTACTTTTGTTTTTCTTTTTGGGCCAAGTTGCCTTGGTGGGATATGGCTGGTGCATTGAAAAAAGAAGCCTGTTGAGTATACCTAGTAAAGTGTATAGCAATTATTGAAAGAATTAAGAGTAAGATGGAGAGCAGGACTGCAGATGAACATGGAGATTTTAGGAAGTGTTGGGGGTGTGTAGACCAAGTGTTTACAGTGAAACATACAGGTGACCTGTATTTAAATAAGGGTAAAGAGGTGTTTGTGGCATTTATAGATTTGGAAAAATCATATGATAGGGTGGATAGGGGACAATGTGGCAGACGTTGCAAATGTATAGAATAGGAGGTAGGTTACTGAAAGCAGTGAAGAGTTTTTATGAGGATAGTGAGGCACAGGTTAGAGTATGTAGGAGAGAGGGAGATTATTTGACAGCTAAATTAAGCCTTGGACAAGGATGTGCAATGTCACCATGGTTACACAATATATTTATAGATGGGGTTTTACGAGAAGTGAATGCTTGGGTGTTGGTAAGAGGTGTTGGATTAAAAGATAAAAAAATCTAACAGAGTGGTAGTTCTAACAGTTGCTCTTTGCTGATGACACTGCTTTTGGGAGATTCTGAAGAGAAGTTCCGGAGGTTGGTAGATGAGTTTGGTAGGGTATGTAAAAACAGGAAATTAAAAGTGAACATAGGAAAGAGTAAGCTACTAAGGATAACAAAAAATTTAGGTAGTGAAAGACTAGACATTAGATTGGAGGGAGTATGGAGGAAGTGATTGAATTCAGATAGTTGGGAGTGAACTTGTCAGCAGATAGGTGTATGAAAGATGAGGTGAATCATAGAACTGGTGAGGGGTAAAATGAGTGTGGTGCACTGAGGATTCTGTGGAGACAAAGAATGTTATCTATGAAAGCAAAGAGGGAAATGTATGAGAGTATATTTATACCAATACTTATATGGGTGTGAAGCATGGGTGGTGAATGCTGCTACAAGGAGAGGGCCAGAGGCAGTGGAGATGGCATGTTTGAGGGCAATATGCAGTGTGAATATAATGCAGAGAATTTATCGTTTGGAAAATTAGTAGGAGGTGCGGGTTACTAAAAGTATTGTCCAGAGGGCTGAAGAGGGATTGTTGGGATGGTTCCAACATTTAGAGAGGATGGAACAAAATAGAATTTGAAGAACATATAGTAGTAGGTTGGTAGACAGCAACCACCCAGGGAGGTACTACCGTCCTGCCAAGTGAGTGTAAAACGAAGCCTGTGATTGTTTTACATGATGGTAGGATTGCTGATGTCTTTTGTCTGTCTCATAAATATGCAAGATTACAGGCATGTCTTGCTACTTCTACTTACACTTAGGTCACACTACACATACATGTACACATTTATTTATACACACTCATCTGAGTTTTCTTTGATTTTATCTTAATAGTTCTTGGTCTTATTAATTTTCCTTTTATATCCATGGGGAAGTGGAATAAGAATCTTTCCTCCGTAAGCCATGCGTGTTGTAAAAGTCAACTAAAATGCCGGGAACAATGGGCTAGTAACCCCTTTTCCTGTAAAGATTACTAAAAAGAATAAGAAGAAGAAAATTGTCAAAGTGGGAAGTCTGAATGTGCGTGGATGTTGTGCAGATGATAAGAAAGAGATGATTGTGGATGTTATGAATGAGAAGAAGCTGGATGTCCTGGCTTTAAGTGAAACAAAGCTGAAGGGGGTGGGAGAGTTTCAGTGGAGAGGAATAAATGGGATTAGGTCAGGGGTTTCAAATAGAGTTAGAGCTAAAGAAGGAGTAGCAATAATGTTGAAGGATAAGCTATGGCAGGAAAAGAGGGACTATAAATGTATTAATTCAAGGATTATGTGGAGTAAAATAAAGATTGGATGTGAAAAGTGGGTTATAATAAGCGTGTATGCACCTGGAGAAGAGAGAAGTGTAGAGGAGAGAGAGAGATTTTGGGAAATGTTGAGTGAATGCGTGGGGAGTTTTGAATCAAGTGTGAGAGTAATGGTGGTTGGGGATTTTAATGCTAAAGTGGGTAAAAATGTTATGGAGGGAGTAGTAGGTAAATTTGGGGTGCCAGGGGTAAATGTAAATGGGGAGCCTTTAATTGAGCTATGTGTAGAAAGAAATTTGGTAATAAGTAATACATATTTTATGAAAAAGAGGATAAATAAATATACAAGGTATGATGTAGCACGTAATGAAAGTAGTTTATTAGATTATGTATTGGTGGATAAAAGGTTGATGGGTAGGCTCCAGGATGTACATGTTTATAGAGGGGCAACTGATATATTGGATCATTATTTAGTTGTAGCTACAGTTAGAGTAAGAGGTAGATGGGAAAAGAGGAAGGTGGCAACAACAAGTAAGAGGGAGGTGAAAGTGTATAAACTAAGGGAGGAGGAAGTTCGGGTGAGATATAAGCGACTATTGGCAGAAAGGTGGGCTAGTGCAAAGATGAGTAGTGGGGGGGTTGAAGAGGGTTGGAATAGTTTTAAAAATGCAGTATTAGAATGTGGGGCAGAAGTTTGTGGTTATAGGAGGGTGGGGGCAGGAGGAAAGAGGAGTGATTGGTGGAATGATGAAGTAAAGGGTGTGATAAAAGAGAAAAAGGTAGCTTATGAGAGGTTTTTACAAAGCAGAAGTGTTATAAGAAGAGCAGAGTATATGGAGAGTAAAAGAAAGGTAAAGAGAGTGGTGAGAGAGTGCAAAAGGAGAGCAGATGATAGAGTGGGAGAGGCACTGTCAAGAAATTTTAATGAAAATAAGAAAAAATTTTGGAGTGAGTTAAACAAGTTAAGAAAGCCTAGGGAAAATATGGATTTGTCAGTTAAAAACAGAGTAGGGGAGTTAGTAGATGGGGAGATGGAGGTATTGGGAAGATGGCGAGAATATTTTGAGGAACTTTTAAATGTTAAGGAAGAAACAGAGGCAGTAATTTCATGCACTGGTCAGGGAGGTATACCATCTTTTAGGAGTGAAGAAGAGCAGAATATAAGTGTGGGGGAGGTACGTGAGGCATTACGTAAAATGAAAGGGGGTAAAGCAGCTGGAACTGATGGGATCATGACAGAAATGTTAAAAGCAGGGGGGGATATAGTGTTGGAGTGGTTGGTACTTTTGTTTAATAAATGTATGAAAGAGGGGAAGGTACCTAGGGATTGGCAGAGAGCATGTATAGTCCCTTTATATAAAGGGAAAGGGGACAAAAGAGACTGTAAAAATTATAGAGGAATAAGCTTACTGAGTATACCAGGAAAAGTGTACGGTAGGGTTATAATTGAAAGAATTAGAGGTAAGACAGAATGTAGGATTGCGGATGAGCAAGGAGGTTTTAGAGTGGGTAGGGGATGTGTAGATCAGGTGTTTACATTGAAGCATATATGTGAACAGTATTTAGATAAAGATAGGGAAGTTTTTATTGCATTTATGGATTTAGAAAAGGCATATGATAGAGTGGATAGAGGAGCAATGTGGCAGATGTTGCAAGTATATGGAATAGGTGGTAAGTTATTAAATGCTGTAAAGAGTTTTTATGAGGATAGTGAGGCTCAGGTTAGGGTGTGTAGAAGAGAGGGAGACTACTTCCCGGTAAAAGTAGGTCTTAGACAGGGATGTGTAATGTCACCATGGTTGTTTAATATATTTATAGATGGGGTTGTAAAGGAAGTAAATGCTAGGGTGTTTGGGAGAGGGGTGGGATTAAATTATGGGGAATCAAATTCAAAATGGGAATTGACACAGTTACTTTTTGCTGATGATACTGTGCTTATGGGAGATTCTAAAGAAAAATTGCAAAGGTTAGTGGATGAGTTTGGGAATGTGTGTAAAGGTAGAAAGTTGAAAGTGAACATAGAAAAGAGTAAGGTGATGAGGGTGTCAAATGATTTAGATAAAGAAAAATTGGATATCAAATTGGGGAGGAGGAGTATGGAAGAAGTGAATGTTTTCAGATACTTGGGAGTTGACGTGTCGGCGGATGGATTTATGAAGGATGAGGTTAATCATAGAATTGATGAGGGAAAAAAGGTGAGTGGTGCGTTGAGGTATATGTGGAGTCAAAAAACGTTATCTATGGAGGCAAAGAAGGGAATGTATGAAAGTATAGTAGTACCAACACTCTTATATGGGTGTGAAGCTTGGGTGGTAAATGCAGCAGCGAGGAGACGGTTGGAGGCAGCGGAGATGTCCTGTTTAAGGGCAATGTGTGGTGTAAATATTATGCAGAAAATTCGGAGTGTGGAAATTAGGAGAAGGTGTGGAGTTAATAAAAGTATTAGTCAGAGGGCAGAAGAGGGGTTGTTGAGGTGGTTTGGTCATTTAGAGAGAATGGATCACCGTAGAATGACATGGAAAGCATATAAATCTATAGGGGAAGGAAGGCGGGGTAGGGGTCGTCCTCGAAAGGGTTGGAGAGAGGGGGTAAAGGAGGTTTTGTGGGTAAGGGGCTTGGACGTCCAGCAAGCGTGCGTGAGCGTGTTAGATAGGAGTGAATGGAGACGAATGGTACTTGGGACCTGACGATCTGTTGGAGAGTGAGCAGGGTAATATTTAGTGAAGGGATTCAGGGAAACCGGTTATTTTCATATAGTCGGACTTGAGTCCTGGAAATGGGAAGTACAATGCCTGCACTTTAAAGGAGGGGTTTGGGATATTGGCAGTTTGGAGGGATATGTTGTGTATCTTTATATGTTTATGCTTCTAGACTGTTGTATTCTGAGCACCTCTGCAAAAACAGTGATAATGTGCGAGTGTGGTGAAAGTGTTGAATGATGATGAAAGTATTTTCTTTTTGGGGATTTTCTTTCTTTTTTGGGTCACCCTGCCTCGGTGGGAGACGGCCGACTTGTTGAAAAAAAAAAAAAAAAAAAAATAAATCTGTAGTTGAAGTAAGGCAGGGTAGTGGTCGTCCAAAGAAAGGTTGGAGGTAGGGGGTAAAGGAGGCTTTGTGTGTGAGGGTCTTGGACTTCCAGGAAGCGTGTTAGATAGGAGAAAGTGGATACAAATGATTTTTATGACTTGACATGCTGTTGGAGTGTGAGCAAGGTAATATTTATGAAGGGATTCAGGGAAATTGGCAGGCAAAACTTGAGTCCTAGAAGTGGGAAGTATGGTGCCTGCACTCTGAAGGAGGGGTGTTGATGCTGCAGTTTTATAATTGTAGTGTAAGTGTACCTCTGGCAAGACAGTGATGGAGTGAGCAATGACAAAAGTGTTTCTTTTTGGTGGGAAACGGATGATGTGTTACAAAAAAAAAAAAAAAAAAAATTGGAAAAGTAGGTGTTACAGTACTGATATTTGTATGCACATTACTGGGTTTTGTTACACAATTATTAATCAACTGGGGAGAAGGGGTTTAGGGGGAAGCACAGAAGCTTCGATATCTGAATATTACTTTGACCTTATAGGTCACGTATCACTCTTAACAATAAAAAAAATAATACACAAGACATGTAAGAATTATTATTATTATTATCACACTGGCCGATTCCCACCAAGGCAGGGTGGCCCGAAAAAGAAAAACTTTCACCATCATTCACTCCATCACTGTCTTGCCAGAAGGGTGCTTTACACTACAGTTTTTAAACTGCAACATTAACACCCCTCCTTCAGAGTGCAGGCACTGCACTTCCCATCTCCACGACTCAAGTCCGGCCTGCCGGTTTCCCTGAACCCCTTCATAAATGTTACTTTGCTCACACTCCAACAGCACGTCAAGTATTAAAAACCATTTGTCTCCATTCACTCCTATCAAACACGCTCACGCATGCCTGCTGGAAGTCCAAGCCCCTCACACACAAAACCTCCTTTACCCCCTCTCTCCAATCTTTCCTAGGCTGACCCCTACCCCGCCTTCTTTCCACTACAGACTGATACACTCTTGAAGTCATTCTGTTTCGCTCCATTCTCTCTACATGTCCGAACCACCTCAACAACCCTTCCTCAGCCCTCTGGACAACAGTTTTGGTAATCCCGCACCTCCTCCTAACTTCCAAACTACGAATTCTCTGCATTATATTCACACCACACATTGCCCTCAGACATGACATCTCCACTGTCTCCAGCCTTCTCCTCGCTGCAACATTCATCACCCACGCTTCACACCCATATAAGAGCATTGGTAAAACTATACTCTCATACATTCCCCTCTTTGCCTCCAAGGACAAAGTTCTTTGTCTCCACAGACTCCTAAGTGCACCACTCACTCTTTTCCCCTCATCAATTCTATGATTCACCTCATCTTTCATAGACCCATCCGCTGACACATCCACTCCCAAATATCTGAATACATTCACCTCCTCCATACTCTCTCCCTCCAATCTGATATTCAATCTTTCATCACCTAATCTTTTTGTTATCCTCATAACCTTACTCTTTCCTGTATTCACCTTTAATTTTCTTCTTTTGCACACCCTACCAAATTCATCCACCAATCTCTGCAACTTCTCTTCAGAATCTCCCAAGAGCACAGTGTCATCAGCAAAGAGCAGCTGTGACAACTCCCACTTTGTGTGTGATTCTTTATCTTTTAACTCCACGCCTCTTGCCAAGACCCTTGCATTTACTTCTCTTACAACCCCATCTATAAATATATTAAACAACCACGGTGACATCACACATCCTTGTCTAAGACCTACTTTTACTGGGAAATAATTTCCCTCTTTCCTACATACTCTAACTTGAGCCACACTATCCTCGTAAAAACTCTTCACTGCTCTCAGTAACCTACCTCCTACACCATACACTTGCAACATCTGCCACATTGCCCCCTATCCAATTAAAATTAAAATTAAAACTAAAACAATGCACATCGGTTAAAACCTCCGCTGAGGTTCCAGTAATTTCATATAAAAGCTACAACCTACGTCTAAATGCCAAACTGTGAGAAAGGAGTTGCTACATAGTTTGCAATGTGCTTGTGAGTCGGGTGCATGTTGTAAGATATAATAAGTGTCAGAGTACCTGGGAGCTGCATGTTACAAGACATACTGAGTGTCAGAGCACCTGGGAGCTGCATGTTACAAGACATGCTGAGTGAGTGTCAGAGCACCTGGGAGCTGCATGTTACAAGACATACTGAGTGAGTGTCAGAGCACCTGGGAGCTGCATGTTACAAGACATACTGAGTGAGTGTCAGAGCACCTGGGAGCTGCATGTTACAAGACATACTGAGTGAGTGTCAGAGCACCTGGGAGCTGCATGTTACAAGACATGCTGAGTGAGTGTCAGAGCACCTGGGAGCTGCATGTTACAAGACATACTGAGTATCAGAGCACCTGGGAGCTGCATGTTACAGGATATACTGAGTGTCAGAGCACCTGGGAGCTGCATGTTACAAGACATACTGAGTGTCAGAGCACCTGGGAGCTGCATGTTACAAGACATACTGAGTGTTAGAGCACCTGGGAGCTGCATGTTACAAGACAAACTGAGTATCAGAGTACCTGGGAGCTGCATGTTACAAGACATACTGAGTGTCAGAGCACCTGGGAGCTGCATGTTACAAGACATACTGAGTATCAGAGTACCTGGGAGCTGCATGTTACAAGACATACTGAGTATCAGAGTACCTGGGAGCTGCATGTTACAAGACATACTGAGTGTCAGAGCACCTGGGAGCTGCATGTTACAAGACATACTGAGTGTCAGAGCACCTGGGAGCTGCATGTTACAAGACATACTGAGTATCAGAGTACCTGGGAGCTGCATGTTACAAGACATACTGAGTATCAGAGTACCTGGGAGCTGCATGTTACAAGACATACTGAGTGTCAGAGCACCTGGGAGCTGCATGTTACAAGACATACTGAGTATCAGAGTACCTGGGAGCTGCATGTTACAAGACATACTGAGTGTCAGAGTACCTGGGAGCTGCATGTTACAAGACATACTGAGTGTCAGAGTACCTGGGAGCTGCATGTTACAAGACATACTGAGTGTCAGAGTACCTGGGAGCTGCATGTTACAAGACATACTGAGTGTCAGAGTACCTGGGAGCTGCATGTTACAAGACATACTGAGTGTCAGAGTACCTGGGAGCTGCATGTTACAAGACAAACTGAGTGTCAGAGTACCTGGGAGCTGCATGTTACAAGACAAACTGAGTGTCAGAGCACCTGGGAGCTGCATGTTACAAGACATACTGAGTGAGTGTCAGAGTACCTGGGAGCTGCATGTTACAAGACAAACTGAGTGACAGAGTACCTGGGAGCTGCATGTTACAAGACATACTGCGTGTCAGAGTACCTGGGAGCTGCATGTTACCAGACATACTGAGTGTCAGAGCACCTGGGAGCTGCATGTTACAAGACATACTGAGTGTCAGAGCACCTGGGAGCTGCATGTTACAAGACATACTGAGTATCAGAGTACCTGGGAGCAGGTTATGAGTGAGGTACACAAACACACTGCTAGTATGGCAACTTCTCTATAGGAATTTTGCCTTTCACTGATTATTTTTTTGTGAAAATCTCTTTACACACTTTTACCAGTGATAATGTCTCTGTTTTATGAGTTTTGGTATGTCTTACTAGATCACTGTGTCGTTTAAAGTCTTTACCACACACTGAACAATGATATGGTTTCTCTCCTGTGTGAGTTTTCATGTGATTTGTCAAATTATTTTTTTGTGAAAAGTCCTTCAGACACACTGTACACTGATATGGTTTTGCTCCTGTGTGAGTTCTCATGTGTACTTCTAGGTGATTTTTTTGTGAAAACTCCTTAAAACACACTTCACATTGATATGGTTTCTCCCCAGTATGAACTCTCATGTGTTGTACTAACTCATTTTTTTGTTTAAAATCTTTTGCACATTCTGAACACTGATATGGTTTCTCTCCAGTATGAATTCTCAAGTGTCTTACGAGAACAGATTTTTTTGAAAACCCCTTCCCACACTCTGCACACGGATATGGTTTCTCTCCTGTATGAGATCTCATGTGTGTAATCAGGTAATTTCTTTGTGTAAAGTCTTTATGACACTCTGGACACTGGTGCGGTCTATCAACTGTAAGTATTTTCTCTCCTGTATGTATTTTCATGTGTGTTATTAAAACACCTCTTCGTGCAAAGTCTTTCTGACACACTGAACACTGATATGGTCTCTCTCCTGTATGACTTCTAATATGTGTTACTAGATGACTTTTCCTTACAAAATCTTTTAGACATATTGAACACTGAAATGGCTTCTTTTTTGCATGCGATTTTAAGTGGGTATCTAGATTAATTTTTTCTGTAAAATCTTTTAGACATATATTACACTGATGTTTCTTGTCTTTTTCATGAGATTTCATGTGATTTATTAAGTCGTCTTGTTCTGAAAACCCTTTAACACACTCTAAACACTGATGTGGTTTCTCTCCTTCGTGTGTTCTCAGGTGTCTCACAAGATCACATTGATCTGAAAAATCATTTAAACACTTTGGACACGTAAAAGGTTTCTCAGGTTTGTCAACACTCATTGTGTTACTACAATACTTACTTATAAACAACACTAATGTGATTCCTGCTCACATATCTAATTACAATATGTGTGATATTTTATATATATATTTTATAAACAACATCAGTGTTGTTTATCTTCTATAGGGTCACAATTATTTTGTTCTTAATGCTAACTTTCAAGAAAATTTTGATTCAATAAAAGAGTCACTGATTTTATTGTAGTTTTTAATAACACCAATAACATACCTTGATATTTTTATGCATATTGAATGAAAAATAAAATTGGGAAAAAAAATTTAAAATTAATGAAAATTTTACTGAAAGAAGAGTGTCAATGTGTCAAACACACTAAATGAATTTAAAATAGTGCATATTATTTAATTTAACCATTACAAGTCACAAAACATTCCCAAAAAGATAAAAAGTTGCTCAAGAATTTGTCACTATAAAAAATTCATAAACCTATAAACAATTGCAAGAATCCATTAATAATATTCAAAAATCAAGTTGGTAGGTCTATAAAAAAAAGGTGTCAAAATTGTCCAGCCTCACTGAAAACACCAGGAGGTTTAAGGCAACCTTGCATGGGAGAACTGAAACATTTACTGAACACCTGAAGCAGTGTTGTACTTCAGTGATGCCAGCTACAATGTACTGAACACACAAGGCAGTGTTGTACTTCAGTGATGGCAGCTACAATGTACTGAACATGCAAGGCAATGTTGCACATCAGTGATGGCAGCTACAATGTACTGAACACACAAGGCAATGTTGCACCTCAATGATGCCAGCTACAATGTACTGAACGCATGAGGCAGTGTTGTACCTCAGCGATGGCAGCTATGATATACTGAGCACATGGGGTAGCTGCAAGAATAATGCTTCTTGTGACAGCAAGAACAGTAGCAGCTGAAAGAGGAAAGAAGAAACATTAACATTACTTGAATCAAACTTAATATAAAAGCACGTAATTCTCTTGTTATAAGCACACTGTTAGGATCATGACACTCTTTAGCTCTCTTAACCCTTTCAGGGTCCGTGCCGTAGATCTACAGCTTTACGTTCAGGGTCCAAACCGTAGATCTACGCCATGAGCTCAGCTCACTTTGATAAGCTGTGAGCAGTAAATTTGGGCCCAGATATGAGAGAATACATCTATGTGGTATGTGTGCACCACATAAAACAAATCCTGCAGCACACAGTGCATAATGAGAGAGAAAAAATGAGACCGTAATTTTCAATTAAAACAGCGAATTTGCAGTGCTTTTTCATATGTTTTTTATAGAATGGAAGATATACTACAGAAATTGAGATGATTTTGATTGGTTTTAGTACTGGAAATGGCATGAAACTGAGCTCAAAGTAGCAGAAATGTTAAATTTTTGCTGATGTTCAAGAGTAAACTGGAGGGTATGATATACATTCACAAATGTGGTGATATTATTTATACAATTATTACAGTATTGCATAACAGTAAATCTTCTATTTTTTGGTTTGAATAAAAATTCATTATGTGAATAAAAAATCAAAATGGAATTCATTTGTAAAACCTGAAAACGTAACTAATGAACAGAGGAAATGTTAGTTTAGTGCCAGGAATGCCTGCATTGTTTATTCTGGACCCTATTTTGAAATTGGAATATTTTGAACTTTGCATTAAATTGGCCAAATTGCCAATTTCCGGTCACTTTATTTTGTTGTTGAAACAGTTGACAATTGATAGAACAGTGCTCAATTGATAGAATAGAAGTAATACTAGTGAAATGGCTAAGAATTTGGTTGACTGGAATACTGTAATTGCCGACATATCAAAATTCGCGAGAGCATACTTTCGTCAATTTTCCATCAAATTTCGTACTTTTTGTTTTATTACCTTCAGAAAAAGATTCTCTACCATTTTATAATAAAAAATAACAAAATTATTTTTTTAAAATTCTTGGACCCTGGTGCACACTTTGAAATTTGGCCTCTGGAACCTGAAAGGGTTAATATTGCTCTCTGTGTCGACTATAAAAAAAATAATTTTACTTCTAAAATTAGAGAAATTTTTTCTGAAGGTAATGACACCAAAAGCACAAAATTTGACAGAAAACTTACAAAATTACACAAGAGCAAAGTCAGCGGTCTGAGCAATATTTTTGCACCAGTGATTTCGCTCATTTTGAATACTATTTTAACCCTTTGAAGGTCCAGGCCATAGTTCTACACCTTGTCCACATGGGTCCAAGAAATTTCAAAAAAAGTTTTTGTTATTTTTCTTATGAAATGGTAGAGAATCTTTTTTTAAAGGTAATAAAATGAAAAGTATGAAATTTGATGGAAAACTGAGAAGATTACACTCGCGAATTTTACTGCATCAGCGATATTTATGCATTGTCAATTCTGCCCACTTTGACTCCTATTTTAGGCCAATTACATTTCCAACCGACCAAATTCTTAGCTATTTCACTAATATCACTTCTATTTTATCGATTGAACACAAGAAACTGCCCAATCAACTATTTCAACTACCCAATAAGGCGATCAGAAATTGGTAATTTGGCTAATTTTACACAAAGTTTAAAATATTCCAATTTCAAAATAGGGTCCAGAGCTTATTTATTTATTTATTTTATGTCTTTGCAAACAGTACATTGAGATTTTGTATTTACAATAGTGGGTTGCAATGTAAAGAGAGCCTCTATTATGCCTAGGCATTATGGGCCAACTTAACATTATTGGCTTACAGACTACTAAACACTAAGGATTATATCATAGTACAGTAGGATAGTAATTATTTCATAGTTGTACAGTAGATTATTAATTATAAGTGAATCTAATTTATATAAGACAAAAGATACATTCATATATTCTAAAATGCTTTTTGTGAAACCAATGATTCAATTATATTCCTGTCAACAATGGATAAAAGGTTCAAAGTGATTGCTGAAGTTATGATGCGGGAGTACATAAGTGAGTATGTGTGTACTGAGTATTTAGCGTTTAGTCTAGGGTGATTAAGTGGCTTTTGAGAAGAGTCTTAAACTCATTTTCAAACTGGGTTACTTTAATATCTTCAGGTAATGAATTCCATATTTTGGGGCCCTTTATGTGCATAAAGTTTTTACACATTGTGATATGGACACGAGGTGTATCAAAAAGAGATCTGTGTCTTGTGTTGTGGTCGTGTGTCCTGTTTAGGTTGGTGAAGAGAAGTTCAAGTGAAGGGTTTATATTTGCATGAACTGTTCTGTGTATGTAGTAGGCACATGAATAAGTATGGATGTTCTCAATGGTGAGCAGATTCAAACTTCTGAAAATTGGAGGAGTATGCTGGTGGGAGTGGGAATTTATCATTCTTACTGCTGCCTTTCGCTGGGTTATGAGGGGTTTTAGGTGACTGGATGTTGTTGATCCCCATGCACAAATTCCATATGTAAGATAAGGGTATATGAGTGAATGGTACAGTGCCAGGAGAGCTGATTGTGGAATGTAGTACCTTATCTTTGATAGTATGCCTATAGTCTTGGAGATTTTCTTGGTGATTTGCTGTATGTGTGTCCGGTACTTAAGGTTACTGCCAAGGTGGATACCTAGGAATTTTCCCTCTGTGAGTCTTATGACTGATGATCCATTTAGCGTTATGTTAATTGGATCATTTGCAGCTTTGTTTCCAAACTGAATGAAATAGGTTTTATCAGTATTCAGGGTAAGTTTATTAGTCATCATCCAGGCAGATATTTTCTGCAATTCGGCATTGACTGTGTTTGCTAGTATGACTGTGTTTGGGTGGGAAAAGACATATGTAGTGTCATCTGCAAATTATATGGGTTTGACTAGCTGTGATGCATTCGGTAGATCATTGATGTAGATGGAAAGAGGAGTAGTCCAAGGACACTTCCTTGTGGGTCTCCTACTGTGATTGGTTGGGTGAAAGAGTTTGCATCATTTGCATACATATATTGTTCTGTTACTAAGGTATGATTTTAGGTAGCTGAGGGAGTGGCCTCTGATCCCATAGTGCATTAATTTGGAGTACAGCAGTTCATGGTTGACTGTATCAAAAGCTTTACGTAAGTCGATGAAAATGCCCAGCGGGACTTCTTTCTTTTCAAGTGCGGTATATATTAGTTCTAGCATGTGTATGATAGCATCATTCGTGCTTTTATTATTCCTGAATCCAAACTGACAAGGGTTAACCCCTTCAGGGTCCAAGGCCCAAATCTGAAGTGGTGCCCCAGTGTCCAAGAATTTAAAAAAAAATAATTGTTATTTTTTCTTATAAAATGGTAGAGAATCTTTTTGTGAAGGTAATAAAACAAAAAGTACGAAATTTGATGGAAAATTGACAAAATTATGCTCTCGTGAATTTTGATGTGTCAGCGATATTTACAAATTGGCGATTTTGCCGATTTTGACTCCCATTTTAGGCCAATTACATTATTCCAGTCAACCAAATTCTTAGCTATTTCACTAGTATTACTTCTATTCTATCGATTGAGCACAAGAAATCGCCAAGTCAACTGTTTCAACTACAAAATAAAGTGATCGGAAATTGTTAATTTGGCCAATTTAACACAAAGTTCAAAATATTCCTATTTCAAAATAGGGTCCAGAATAAACAATGTAGGTATTCCTGGAACTAAACTAACATTTCCTCTGTTCATTAGTTACGTTTTGAGGCTTTACAAATAAATTCCATTTTGATTTTTTACTCACATAATGAATTTTTTTCACACCAAAAAATAGAAGATTTACTGTTATGCAATACTGTAATAATTGTATAAATGTCATCACCATATTTGTGAATGTATGTTAGACCCACCAGCTGGCGTGTATTAGACGTGTGAGGTCGTTTGTTTACTCTTGAATATTGGCAAAAATTTAACATTTCCGCTACTTTAAGCTCAGTTTCAAGCCATTTCCAGTGCTAAAACCAATCAAAATCATCTCTATTTCTGTAATATGTCTTCCATTCTATCAAATGAGATCAAGAAAATGCAAATACAACTACAAAAAACACACGAAAAAACACTGCAAAGTTGCTGTTTTAATCGAAAAGTCATGATTTCAGTTTTTTTTCTCTCATTATACACAGTGTGCTGAAGGATTTGTTTTATGTGGTGCACACATACCACATAGATGTATTCTCTCATATCTAGGCCCAAATGTACCACTCAGTTTATCAGAGTGAGCTGAACTCATGACGTAGATCTACGGTTTGGACCCTGAACGTAAAGCCGTAGATCTACAGGACGGACCCTGAAAGGGTTAAATATGTTGTGTGAGACGAGGTAGGAATAGATCCGTCTATGAATTAATTTTTCAAAGATTTTAGAGAGCAGTGGTAAGTTAGATATTGGTCTATTGTTATTCAAGTCAGCTTGGTCACCTCCTTTGTGGATTGGAGTGACCCTCACTATTTTGAGGATTGTTGGGAAGGTAGATGATTCAATGGATTTGTTAAAAATCGTTGAAATAATTGGTGACAATACTTAAGAAGCTCTTTTGTACATAAAAGTAGGCAAGTTGTTTATGTCTCCTGCCTTGTTTTTAAGGGTGTTTATGATGAGCGTACCTTCTATGGGATTGGCTGGAGCTAGGAATAGAGTATTTGGGTAGGTTCCTATGAGGTAGTCTGATGGATGGGTGTTTATGCTTGGGATTTTGTTCGTTTGTTTTTTTCCTATGGTGGAGAAGAAAACATTGAGTCTGTTTGCTGTTTCAGTAGGTATGAGTAGGGGTTCATCTGATTTTGTTAGTTTGATTGTTTTGTTTTTGGATAATAAACAATGCAGCCATTCCTGGCACTAAAATAACATTTCCTCTGTTTATTAGTTACATTTCCAGGCTTTACAGATGAATTCCATTTTGATTTTTTATTAACAAAGAATTTTTATTCACACCAAAAAATAGAAGATTTACTATTATGGTACCTCGAGTTTCAAACGGCTCCCAACTTGAACAATTATGTAAGTGTATTTTTGTAAGTGCTTTTGTAAGTGTATTTTTAGGGGTCTGAAACTGACTAATCTAATTTACATTATTCCTTATGGGAACAAATTCATTCAGTATCAGCACTCGAACAGCCTTCTGGAATGAATTAAGTTCGTAACTCGAGGTACCACTGTATTGTAATATCTGTAAAAATAATATCAGTGCATTCGTGAACGTTATTAGATCCATCAGCCGATGTGTAATGGATTCATGACATCATTTGTTTACTCTTGAACATCGGCAAAAATCGAAAATTTCCGCTACTTTGAGCTCAATTTCAAGCTATTTTCTGTATTAAAACTAATCAAAATCATCTCTATTTCTGTAATATATCTTCCAATTTATTAAATGAGACCAAGAAACTATGAATACAACAATAAAAACCATATGAAAAACACCGCAAATTCGCTGTTTTAATCCAAAAACACAATCACAGGTTCTTTTTCCTCATTATGCACTGCATGCTGCAGGATTTATTTTATATGGTGTACACTTACCACACAGATCCATTCTATCATATCTACCTGGAGTTTACCTGGAGAGAGTTCCGGGGGTCTACGCCCCCGCGGCCCGGTCTGTGGCCAGGCCTCCTGGTGGATCAGAGCCTGATCAATCAGGCTGTTACTGCTGGCTGCACGCACACCAACGTACGAGCCACAGCCCAGCTGGTCAGGTACCGACTTTAGGTGTTTGTCCAGTGCTAGGTTTATGGTGTCCCAATAATTGTATATGATTTATGGTGTCCCAATAATTGAATATGATTTATGGTGTCCCAATAGTTGAATATGATTTATGGTGTCCCAATAATTGAATATGATTTATGGTGTCCCAATAATTGAATATGATTTATGGTGGCCCAATAATTGAATATGATTTATGGTGTCCCAATAATTGAATATGATTAATGGTGTCCCAATAATTGAATCAGACCTATTAAAAATCCATAAAGCAAACCAGAGGTTGTAAGAGGCCTTACCTGTCCTCAAGAAAAATCAGCAAAAATCAAACATTTCTGCTTACATTGAGCTCAATTTCAAACTATTTTAGGTGTGGAAACCAATGAAAATAATGTATATTTCAGTAGTACGTTATCTGTTCAGTCAAAGAATAACAAATAACAGCCAACAAAAAGAGGGGAAAACCATCTCAGGAAACACCACAAAGTTGCTATTTTATACAATTCATATGGTCAGAGTTTTACTTTTCCCATCATGCACTACCTGGCACAGGATTTGTTTTTATAGTGTGCACACTCACTGCACTGACTCATTCTCTCATATCTAGGCCAAAATTTACACTCACATCTTATCTAAGTGAGCTGAGCTTATGACATTGGACTGCTACATGTAATTATTATACAGCAGATCAAGCAAAGACATTACTCAGAGCAAACAATAACATAACTATCCTTAATTACAATGTCAGATCCTTGACCAAACATTATGACAACCTCACAGCATTACTCAATTCCCTTCATTTCAGTCTCTCAATCATTACACTCACAGAAACCTGGCTAAAACCTGGTATTACAGATATCTATGCCATTCCTGGTTACTCAGCCATACACAACTGTAGGACAGACCAGCTAGGGGGTGGAACAACTATATACTACTCAAATCAACTTGAATGTATCTATAAATCTTGCACAAGGGATGAGCATGGTGAATATATCATGGCTAAATTTAAATCAAAAGACCTGCAAAAACCCATCACAGTTATAAACATCTACAAAGTACCACAGTCAAACATTTACACTTTCGTGAAAAATTAGGAAACTTGATAACTGATGCACACATGAACAAAGACCACCTAGTACTAACAGGAGATTTCAACATAAATCTACTACATGACCAGGACCCAGAAATAATCAAATTCACAAACACTATGAGCAACTGCTTGTTACTACCAACAATATCTAAACCTACAAGAATCACCGAGACCAGTGTCTCTTTAATAGACCACATCTGGACTAACAATATATCCCCTTTAAAATCAGGCATAATCACAGACAACACCACAGACCACTACCCTACCTTTCTTATAACCAATCTAGGTAAATTGTCCCAAGACATTACTAAGGTTACCTTCAGACTACATAACGAGACAGCTGTAAATAACTTTATAGCAGCTATGAATAACATTGACTGGCAAAATGAGCTCGAAACATACACAGATTTGAATGAATGTATAAATAATTTTCTAAAAAAGAAGCCCATTACCTCTAAAACAAACATTGCCCTAGAAAAACTAAACAGATCACAGCTAAGAGACTGAATAGTCCGTGGCTAACACCCAGCATCCGTAAATCCATTAACACAAAGCACCAATATGAAAAACAGTACAGAATGGGCCAAATAACTAGAGACCAGTCAAAACATTACTCGTCAGCTCTTACCAGCCTCACAAGAAGGTCTAAAAAATTGTATTATGAAAACAGACTACAAACCTTCAAAGGTGATATGAAAAAGACCTGGAAAAAACTATCTGAAATTCTTGGAACTAAAAAGATACCAAAAAACAAAACAATCAAATTAACAAAATCAGACAAATCCCTGCTCCCACCAACTGAAACAGCAAACAAATTCAATGTTTTCTTCTCTACAATAGGAAAGAACCTAGCAAGCAAAATCCCAAACTCAAGCACCTGTCCATCTGACTACCTCACGAGCACCTACCTGAACACACTATTCCTAGCTCCAACCAACCCAACAGAAGTTTTGCTTATCAACACCCTTAAAAACAAGGCAGGAGACATAAACAACTTGCCAACTTTTATGTACAAAAAAGCTTCTCAAGTATTTTCACCAATTACTGCAACACTCTTTAACAAATCCATTGAATCCTCCACCTTCCCAACAGTTCTCAAAATAGCAAGGGGTCACTCCGATACACAAAGGAGGTGACCAAGCTGACTTGAATAACTATAGACCAATATCTAACTTACCACTCCACTCTAAAATCTTTTAAAAATTAATTCATAGATGGATTTATTCCTACCTCGTCTCACATAACCTACTAAACCCCTGTCAGTTTGGATTCAGGAATAATAAAAGCACAAATGATGCTATCATACACATGCTAGAACTAATATATACCGCTCTCGAAAAGAAAGAAGTCCCCCTGGGAATTTTCATTGATTTACGTAAAGCTTTTGATACAGTCGACCATGAACTGCTACACTAAATTAACACACTATGGTATAAGAGGTCACTCCCTCAACTACCTAAAGTCATACCTTAGCAACAGAAGCCAATATGTGTACACAAATGGTGCAAACTCTTCCACACAACCAATCACAGTTGGAGTCCCACAGGAAAGCGTCCTTGGACCACTCATCTACATCAATGACCTACCGAATGCATCACAGCTTCTAAAGCCCATATTATTTGCAGATGACATTACATACGTCTTCTCTCACCCAAACCCAGTCATACTCGTCAACACAGTCATTGCCGAATTTCATAAAATATCTGCCTGGGTGATGACTAATAAACTTACACTGAATACTGACAAAACCTACTTCATTCAGTTTGGAAACAAAGCTGCAAATGTTCCACTTAACATAACGCTAAATGGATCACCCATCACAAGACTCAGAGGGAAAATTCCTAGGAATCTACCTTGACAGTAGCCTCAAGTTCCAGACACATATACAACAAGTAACCAAGAAAATCTCCAAGACTGTAGGCATACTATCAAAGATACAATACTATGTTCCACAATCAGCTCTCCTTGCACTCATCTATCCTTATCTCACATATGGAATTTGTGCATGGGGGTCAACAACATTAAATCACCTAAGACCACTAATAACCCAGCAAAAGGCAGCAGTCAGAATGATAACAAATTCCCACTCCCGACAGCATACTCCACCAATATTCAAAAATCTAAAACTGCTCACCGTTAAGAACATCCATACTTATTCATGTGCCTACTACACACACAGAACAATATACGCAAACATAAACCCTCCACTCAAACTTTTCCTCATCAATCTTAACAGGACACACAACCATAACACAAGACAGATCTCTTTTTGATGTACCCTGTGTCCATATCACAATGTGTAAAAACTATGCACATAAAGGGCCCCAAAATTTAGAATTCATTACCAGAAAATACCAAAGTAACCCAGTCTGAAAATCAATTTAAAACTCTTCTCAAAAGCCACTTAATCACCCTAGACTAAATACTCAATACTCAGTATTTAACATTACCAATAAATCTACCAATTCCCTAAATCTTAAAACTTCATGACTAGACAACCAAGCTTTTATATTGACAAATTACCAAATAGAAGTATACATACCTACCAAAACTAGTATTGCCCTTCACTAAATTGTAGCAGTCTCATACTGTAAATTACTATAAACTACTGAAAACTACTCCTGAATCATGAATATATCCTTTGGTTTGTAGAAATCAGATTCACTTATAAATAATAGAACTGTACAACTATGATAATTTCTTTAGTGGTAAGTAGTCAGTAAGCCATTAAATTAAGTCAGCCCATAATGCCTAGGCATAATAAAAGCTCTCTTTGCACTGCAACCCATTATTGTAAAAATATAATCTCAATGTATTACTTGCAAAGAAATAAATGAATATGAATTTGAATAAGGGACCCTGGCCTCAATGATGCAGCTATAGTTGTATGTGATGCCTGTTATAAAGGCAAATGTTTTTTTTTTTAACACATCGGCCGTTTCCCACCAAGGCAGGGTGGCCTGAAAAAGAAAAACTTCCACCATCATTCACTCCATCACTGTCTTGCCAGAGGCATGCTTACACTACAGTTATAAAACTGCAACATTAACACCCCTCCTTCAGAGTGCTGGCACTGTGCTTCCCATCTCCAGGAATCAAGTCTGGCCTGCCTGTTTCCCTGAATCCCTTCATAAATGTTACCTTGCTTACACTCCAACAGTACATCAAGTCCTAAAAACCATTTGTATTCATTCACTTCTAACATGCTCGTGCATGCTTGCTGAAAGTCCAAGCCACTCGCACACCCCTACCCTGCCTTCCCTCCACTGCAGATTTATGCATTCTCGAAGTCATTCTATTTCATTCCATCCTCTCTACATGTCTAAACCATCTCAATAACCCCTCCTCAGCACTATGGATAATAGTTTTCGTATACCCATACCTCCTCCTAATCTCCAAACTACAGATTCTCTGCAGTATATTCACACTATGCATTTCCTTCAGACATGACATCTCCACTGCCTCCAGCCTTCTGCTTGTTGCAACATTGACAACCCATGCCTCACACCCATACAAGAGCATTGGTACGACTATACTCTCATATATCCCTCTCTTTGCTTTCACAGATAAAGTTCTTTGTCTCCACAGACTCCTCAGTGCACCACTCACCTTTTTCCCCTTGCAAATTCTATGATTCACCTCATCCTTCATAGATCCATCTGCTGACATGACCACTCCCAGATATCTGAACACATTCACCTCCTCCATACTCTCTCATTCCAATCTGATATCCAATCTTCCGTTACCTAGGTTTATCTTCATCACCTTACTCTTTCCTATATTCATTTTTAATTTCCTTCTTTTGCATACCCTGCCAAACTTATCAATCAACCTCTGCAACTTCTCTTCAGAATCTCCCAAAAGCAGAGTGTCATCAGCAAAGAGCAACTGTGACAACTCCCACTTTGTGTTAGATTCTTTATCTTTTAACCCCACACCTCTTGCCAACACCCGAGCATTCACTTCTCTTACAACTCCATCTATAAATACAGTGGAACCTCTACTTACGAGTGCATCCATGTGTGAGTTTTTCCAGATACGAGCAGTCGCTCAATTGATTTTTTGCTTCCAGACACGAGCAAAATTTCCAGATGCGAGTGGGCCTCAAGGGAGGTTCCTTGACGCTGGTGAAGGGCTCTTGATCTTCATCTAGGGAACTGCGTGTCAGTTGTTTGTTCGACTATCTTATTGAAACCTGGGCTATGTATGGTGGAAAGATGCTTCTTAACATACACCAAACAAGAAAGAAATCGGACAATAGACAACGGAGTTCACTTCTCAGCCATTAGCCTCCCCTTAGTGGTATATTTTCGTATGGTTTTTATGGTTGTATTTTCGTTTTTTTCTCATTTGACAGGATGGAAGATATATTACAAAAATAGATATGATTTTGATTGGTACAGCTAATTGAGCTCAAAGTAGCAGAAATGTTCAATTCTTTGGCGATGTTCAAGAGTAAACAAATGATGTCACCGTCTAATACCTGTCTGATCGGCACTGCCCTCAGCCTTCACATATTGGAAAGCTCTTCAACACACTAGCAAAAGTGGGAGCAGATATCACGAGGTAGCAGTGGCAGACATCATGAAGCAGCAGTGACAGACATCATGAGGTAGCAGTGGCAGACAACATGAAGCAGCAGTGGCTGATAACATGAAGCAGCAGTGGCAGACATCATGAGGTAGCAGTGGCAGACAACATGAAGCAGCAGTGGCTGATAACATGAAGCAGCAGTGACAGACATCATGAGGTAGCAGTGGCAGACATCATGAAGCAGCAGTGACAGACATCATGAAGCAGCAGTGGCAGACAACATGAAGCAGCAGTGGCAGACATCATGAAGCAGCGGTGAGTTTCCGAAGGCCACCACGAGATGGCAGTCCACTCCACTCGCGGTGGAGGGAATTCTCCAATTTTCCTTACATTTCGTGCAGTTATTTTGTGAAATTTCTTGTTTCTAACCATGGGTCCTAAGAAAGCAAGTGTAAAGGACAGCGCTGAGAAGAAACAGAGGATGATTTCCATGGAATTAAAGCAGGAAATCATAGATAAACAAACTAGGAGGAGGGTTAAGGACTTGGCCAGGCAGTACCAGCATACCACTTTATGATACATACAATAGTAAAGCAGAAGGATTCAGTGACTAAGTGTAGCATTAACCCTTTGGGGGTTTCGGACGTACTAGTACGTCTTACGACCCAGGATTTTAGACGTACTAGTACACCTAAATTCTAGCGCCCTCAAATCTAGTGAGAGAAAGCTGGCAGGCCTACATATGAAAGAATGGGTCTATGTGGTCAGTGAGCACAGCATAAAAAAAATCCTGCAGCACACAGTGCGTAATGAGAAAAAAAGAACTTTGACCGTGTTTTTGGATTAAAACAGCGACTTTGCGCTGTATTTTCGTATGGTATTTATTATTGTATTCTAGTTTTCTTGGTCTCACTTTATAGAATGGATGACATATTACAGAAATTGAGATGATTCTGACTGGTTTTACAAAGAAAAGTACCTTGAAATTGAGCTCAAAGTAGCAGAAATGTTCGATTTTTACCAAAGTTCAAAAGTAAACAAATCATGCCAAGCGTCCAATACACATCAACTGGTGAGTCTAATATTCTTTCACAAGTGCACTGATATTATTTATACCATTTCTATACTAATGCAGTAGTCTGCATAACAGTAAATCTTATTTTTTTTGTAAGAATAAAAATTCAAAGTGGAAAGCCAAAGAAATATAAGAGGGGCCTGGGGATGTGACTAACGAACAGAGAACTTATTATTTTAGTGCCAGGAATATCTTTCTTGTTTATTCTGGACCCTATTCGGAAACTGGCATCTTTTGAAATTTGTGTGAAATTGGCAAAATTGCTAAATTCTGACCACTTTATTGGATAGTTGAAATCGGTAAATGAGTGGTTTCTTGTACTCATTCGATAGAAAAAATGAAGTTCTAGCGAAATTTTTATGATTTTTGTTGACTAGTACACTAGAATTTGCCGAAAATAAGGCTCAAAGTGGGCAAAATCGCCGATGCGTAAACATCGTCGAGACCGCTAACTTCGCGAGAGCATAATTACGGAAGTTTTCCATCAAATTTCATACTTTTGGTGTCATTATGATCAGGAAAAGATTCTCTATCTTTTCAAAAGAAAAAATAATTTTTTTTTTAAATTTGGCCGACCCTGAGAACAAGTCTCTGAGAGGACCTGCTGACCCCCAAAGGGTTAAGAGTGTAGTAACTGAGTGTAGCATTAAGAGTGTAGCAATTAAGTGTAGCATTAAGAGTGTAGCAATTAAGTGTAGCATTAAGAGTGCAGCAATTGTAAGTCACACTCTGACTTTTTTGGGTTATCCTAGGTTCTCTAAACATGTAGTAAGGAGCAGGAATGGCCGCCGTGGTGTCCCTATAAACCCCAACAACAATGGCCGCTGTCAACACCATTAGCCACATATGTAATGACATGTATTTTATTCATTCTACTGTATATATCATGTTTCTATGTTATTAACATTGTTTATGTCATATTAGAGGAATTGTGATAGATAAATAAGGCACAGAGTTGATATTAGGTAAATTATTGAAGTATTTTGTCATGCCTGGAATTCCACTGGAATGAATTAATTCCATTTCGTTTAATTTAAATCAGGAAAACTGAATCTGCAAACGAGCAAATCCAGATGCGAGCAAGGTCACGGAACGGATTAAACTAGTAAGTAGAGGTTCCACTGTATATTGAACAACCATGGTGACATCACACATCCCTGTCTAAGGCCTACTTTTACTGGGAAATAATCTCCCTCTAGCCTACATACTCTAACCTGAGCCTCACTATCCTCGTAAAAACTTTTCATCACTTTCAATAACCTCTCTCCTATTCCATACATTTGCAACATCTGCCACATTCCCCCCCCCCCCATCCACCCTATCATATGCCTTTTCCAAAGCAATAATAATAATAAGGAATAAGGAATACATGTAACCTTAGCTCCTCACAACACTTTGATGTAACATTCATTCTTATAACACAACGGCCATCTCTCAAACAGAAGTTGGGTGATTCAAAAAAAGAAGAAAAGCTTTCATAAACTATGATGCATTGTTCCAGCTTTCATATACTGAAATACAACAAAACGTCATGAGAAAAAGTATGCCATATCACCCCAAACTTCATGATATTTATGCTTGAAGATCTGGAATTCATTACCAGAACACTTAAGGGCCACTGCCTGCAAATTAATTTGAAGGTCCTACTTAGAAATCTCCTCATCACCCCAAATTAAGCTGTACTTAATACCTACCATTTACTCAAAAGCAACACAAAAAGTACCACTGATGTCTCAATTTCAATACTGAATATTGTGCTAAAGACTGCTCAACCTTGTACTCATTACTTCAGAAACTGGATATTCAAATTTCATTGTTTTGAATACTAAATTGTAATACAGTGGAACCTCAAATATCGAACTTTCTTCGGTCCAGAAGGCTGTTCAAGTGCCGCTAACGAACGAATTTATTACCATCAGGAATAAAGTAAATTAGATTAGTCCATTTCAGACCCTCAAAAATACACTTATAAAAGCACTTACAAAAATACACTTACATAATTGATTGAGTTGGGAGCAGTTCGATTTTTGAGGTTCCACTGTACTTCATATTGTAAATTGTTTAAAATGTTCTATTGTAAAATCGTAATGCTTCAAAATTGTAGTGTTCAAATTTCATCGTTTTAACTCATAAATGGTCCAAACGTATACATACATTTTTACCGCTAGTGCCCCAAACGAATAAATACGTTTTATTTATCATACATTCAACATTGCTACGATAAGCCTGAGTTGCCTAGACATGAGAGAATGGGTGTGTGCAGTCACTGTGCATCATATTAACCCTTTCAGGGTCCAAGGTCAAAATCTGAAGTGGTGCCCCGGTGTCCAAGAAATTTTGAAAAAAAAAAAAAAAAAAAAAAAAAAAAAAAAAAAAAAAAAAATTTTTCCTAACACAATTAAAGATAATATTTTTGTGAAGGTAATAAAAAAAAATTCTGATCAGTACTAACCGAGATACAGCGGCAGGAAATTGACCCAAAATGACCCAGTGGCAACAACATCAGTGACTTCCGCAAAATTACATCTTTTTATTTCACGTTTTTTATACTTTTTTCTTTTCTTTTCTAATTTTTTTTCTTTTTCTAGTAACATTTGTGGCCTGTGAGACCAGTATAATGTATATTGTATTAGTGTACACTCATTGTATTCAACACAATAACTGAACTAATTTGCTTATCATTATATTGCTTACAAAACTTGTTTACAAGTTTATTGTAAACAAAATGATGAAAATATTAGTGCGGTTATTGTGTTGAATACAATGGTACCATATGGTACAATAGTGCCATAGGGTGCAATGATACCATATGGTACAATTGTACCATATGGTACAATTGTACCATATGGTACAATGGCACCATATGGTACAATGGCACCATATGATACAATGGTACCATATGATACAATGGTACCATATGATACAATGGTACCATATGGTAGAATATGGTACAATAGCACCATTTGGTACAATGGTATCATATGATACAAAGGTACCATATGGTGCAATGGTACCATATGGTGCATTGTACCATATGGTGCTATATAGTACTGTTGTATTCAACACAATAAACACACTAATATTTTCATCATTATTTTGTTTACAATAATTGTTTACAACAAAAATATGCAAAAATGTTGTATATTAGTAATGTTCTATTATATATTTACAAATGTACAGGAACTCGACACGTTACTTGAGGTAGATGACAGAGCGCTTTGTCTTGGAAACTGCTGAGTCAGTAGCTAGCTTGCGTCGCCACTCACTCAGTCTTGGCTGGTGCCTGCTGCCACCAACATGTCCTGTTGACCATATGGTACATATCATATGTTACAGGGTACCATATGGTACTTTGTACTATATGGTATAGAGCTTCCTTGTCGCCAGGTATGATGAACAAAGCTACTTTGGCAGTGTTCCCACAATGCCATGCGGGCATCCAGGTTTTTTCTATAGTGTGCACACTGACCACCCAGACCCATTCTCTCAGATGTAGGCCTACCAGCCTTCTCACGCTAAATTTGACGGCGCTAGAATTTTGGCGTAGATCTACAGTTTGGACCCTTAATGTAAAGCCGTAGATCTACGGGACGGACCCTGAAAGGGTTAAAAATAATTATGTCTTTTTAAAGCACAGCCTCTCCTCACTTAGCGACATACTCATTTACCCACGACTCGGACTTACAATGGGCTGTCTGACCAGTATGTATATCTAAATAATGAATATTAGAGCTGATTTCCTCTATTCTGTTTATTACATTATACAGTACACTACTGTATAAACATTTACAAATATACCAGAAATGTTATAAATGGCACAAAGGTGACATAAAACAATATCAAAGATGGCTGACACAAACCCACTACCATTATAGTATACTTCTCACTTAGCGACGAATTCACTTACTGATGTGGTCTTAGGAACGGAACTCCATCGTTAAGTGAGGAGAGGCTGTATTGTCAGTTCAGAGAACTGATAAGTTGATAAATTAGACACATGTACAACACTTGGGTATCTTTATTGTGGAAAGATTATGCCACACAGTGGCTTCATCAGTCCAATATAAAGAAGAAAGGAGAAGATCAGGAGTTTGAGGTAATCAGACCCTTAGCCTGGAGTCGATGTAATTAGTCCATCAATCTTGATAAGAAAACAGCATATGCATGAAGAAGTGTGTTTTATACTGCAGACAGGTGAAGTGAAGCAGTTGTAGCCAGTGTCACTCTAGACAAATCCACAGGTGGAAGTAGGTGATACCTATAAGTTTAGGCAAGAATAGAATTCCCTCTATTAAGATCCCAAGATGAGGGACTGATTACCTCAAAGTCCTTCTAATCTTCACCATTTGTCTTGGTACTGGACTGATGAAGCCACTGTGAGGCAAAATGTATCCACAATAAAAATATCCAAGGGCTACACATGTGTCTAATTTATTAACATAATGTAACTAGTAATGGGCCAATACCAGATTGTAGATACCAATACTCTATTTTAGGCTGATACCAATAATGAAAAATACCCAATACCCACTGATACTGATGCTCATTTTTAGGCCAATACCATAAAAATAGCTGATGCTGATACTTTGGCACACCTCTAACTGTAACCTAGTGTTACCTAGCATAACAAACACCCATGTTTATTTGCTACCATTCCCACCTATTTTGGCCACTTAATTTTTTCTTCAAAACTTATTGCCAGTTTCAACCTCGGTAGACCGTTATATTACATGGTAGTTACGTTCCTGAAAGAAGAACTTATGGGGAAAATAGGGTTACATTCCTCGGAACCCCCCAAAAAGCTAGACAACTTTTTTTTTATACCTCCAGATCTTATTTATTTATTTTATTTAATAATTTGAACATACATACAGAGGTACAAAAAAATACAGGTAAGAGCAGCATGCCAAAGCCACTTGTATGCATAGCATTATGGGCAGGCTTAAAATTAACTTAAGATTAGCTAAGCAATGATGTAATCAGTGATAAAACATTATTGTAAACAGATAACAATAAAGCACTACAAAGACAGGTCATATGGTTGCATGCATTGCTGTACATTCAGTAGAATGGAGTATTCTGTTAGGTAGTGTATTTAAAAAATAACAAAGTTAGATTGAGTCTTAGGTTTAACATTTATGTGATATAATTGTGAGAAACATTTAAGATATACAATTTATAAGGTTCAGTTATTCAGTATTTATTTGGTTTTCGGTGAGTAAGTGATGTATTATGTTGTTTTTACTGATTAAGACTACAAATGTAACAGAAATAATAGTATTTCTTACCTTAAATTGTGGATGCTGGTGTTTGTGGATGATTGTGAAGAGTGTGGAGAGTTATGTTGTGGTCCTACTGGGCTGAGGTGGATGGTAGAGGTTCTAGTACTAAGGTCGATGGTTGTACTGGAGCCTGAATAAATTCTGTAATGGATTTCTGGGATATTTTACCCTGCAGTACATTATACAGCTGACGGTAAGGTATCATCAGCAGTTCTAGACACCATTTCAGAGCACTGCTTCTAGATTTGCCAGGGTTCTTTTCAGTGAAAAAGTTTAATTTTAAGTGGGTACGTCAGTAAAGTCAAGTCAGTAAGTCAGTCAGTCAATAAGTCAGTCAATAACAATGCATGCAACCATATGACCTGTCTTTGTAATACTCACTTGTGCTTTATAGTAATCAGTTTACATTAATGTTTTTCACTGATTTCATCATTGCTTAGTTAATCTTAAGTTAATTTTAAGCCAGCCCGTAATGCTATGCATAGTATAAGTGGCTTTGGCATGCTGCTCTTATCTGTATTTTTTTTGTACCTCTGTAAGTGTGCTCAAATTATAAATAAATAAATAAATAAATAAATAAATCAGTCAAGTCAGTCAGTTAGTCAGTCAGTCAAGTAAGTCTGTCAATAAGTCAGTCAAATTAGTCAGTCAAGTATGTCAGTAAATCAGTGATATGACATCCTTGTTTACGTGGCAGCGGCAAGGGGCAACAGGAACCTTGTCCTCTATTTTTACTTCTACGTGAGGTTCCCAGCAGCCCAGTGATGGCCTAATCAAAACCCACATAACACTAACATGTGTGGATACCCAGAATGATATAAATCAACTACAGAAATCACCCAAAAGTATGCAAATTACCAACTAATAGGACTCGTATTACCACCTCTTGCCCCGCTGCCACTGAAGTGATACCCAATAACATTCACCCATCACCCATCGCCTACTATTCATCCAAAGCTGCAGTCAATGGACAAGGGTCAGAGCAATAAAAGAAGATCCAGTAACCAGCTAAGGACTCCTAACATCAAAGGTGAGACCAGTAATATCACGAGGAAAACTTCTCGTACTGCCAGCCAGGACACGACTCTCATCACCCACCTTCATCACCACAACACACGACAGACAACAGCAAACATGGCTGCCACCACAGTCCAAGATAACGCCTTCCTTGGATTTGATGTTAAGAAGATTACCGACCCAGAAATAGCTAAACTCCTTACGATTCAGAACCAAACAATCACCAAACTAACTCAGGAAATGCAGGAACTAAAAGCTTCCAATGCACAGTACCTCAGCAAGATCACTGCTCTAGAACATAAACTAGACACTCTGGAACAACAAAGCAACACCCACACCCAGTCCGTAGACACCATCAACACTCTAAGAGACCAAGTCACCCTACTTACTACCAACATTATAGAGGAAAGATCAAGAGTGGACCAACAATGTCATCACCAACTTCCAATACCATAATGACCAACAACAGCCATCTGACGCTGTTGTAGTTAACAGCAAACATCCTCCACCCAAGAGATTTGCATGGAGTCCACCCCACGGCTTATCAAGGACCACCTTCGCCTTAAAATCTGGAACACCCTACCTGAAAACTCTAGAACTGCAGACACATTCATCACCTTCAAAACTACCGTTAGAAAGCATCTTATCTCCCTGATACACCCCGTCAACTAACTACATAAAAACCACCTGGTGGTTCACACTTACACTCACTCACTCACCCATTTGACTATAAGCACAGAGATACGAATCTTAATCTTAAAATAATGAATCCTACCTAGTCATAAGTTTGCCTGTGATACTCCAATACAGAAACTATGTATTGTGCCAAAACAAAAGCATTCACATTGCTAAACTCACAAACTAGTATTTAGTCACTTAGTATTTAGTCAACTTACTCCATAATTTGTAATAATTTAGGGTTAAGAATTAATCTAAGTTTGACCAAAATGACTAGCCATGCTAGGTGTCCTAGTGGCCCCCTCTGTAATTAGTATTTTATTACATGTAAACCACACAATAACCAAAATCTGTAAACCCTGCATTGTAATCCTTATAGAGAATAAACTTGATTGATTGATTCATTACACAAACTCATATATTTACCTCATTCTTTTTGAACAAACTGATGCTTCATTAACCCTTCGACTGTTTACGACATATTTATACGTCGTAAACAGTTGAGCCCCTGTTTCTGACGTATTTATACGCACAAATTCTAGCGGCTTCAAATCAAGCGGGAAAGGCCTGGTAGGTCTACATGAGAGAGAATGGGTCTCAGTGGTCGGTGTGCACCTTGTGAAAAAAATCTGGGACCCAGCGGTGCATTGTGGGAACGCCATCTTGTTAGTCCATTTTCACCATGCCTCTCGGTAAGAAGTTCCTCACTCCTCAGCAGATTGGAGGTCTTTTGTTCCCAAGTGATAGCTCTAACAGCGATGAAAATGTCAGTGACAGTGAATTCCAGGGTCTTGAAGTGAGTGTTACCGGAAAAAGTGCCCAGGATAACGTAATTAGTGATGAAAACCCAGATGACCCACAACCTTCCACCTCTGGTGCTGGGGCGGCTTGTTCACGTTCACGTTCATCTGTACCAGGACGAAAGAGGAAACTATTTGGTCGTGTACAACACCCAGATGATAACAGTGATAGTGATAGTGATTTCAAGGTCATTGAAAGCAGTTCTAGTGACAGTGAGGGTGAATATTCCCCAGTGAAGCGGCAGTATGTACGGCGTAGCATGCGGTCTGGTAGTGTTTCATATGTTGTTCCAAGGGGAAGGAGAAACTCTGGGAGCACATCCCATGGCCCTACACCACGACCTGATAGTGAAGATGACGATATTGTAACGATGGGTATGAATGATGTGAGTGAGGGAGCAGGCAGTGGTGGTGATAGTGAGGGTGGCACGGGCCATGTGGCACCATCAGCGGGCCACGCTACTAGCCACGCTGCTGACTCTGCACAACAACCAGCCTCACCCGACCCCACACTCCCACAACCTGCACAACCACAACCTGCACAACCACAACCACGGTACAATATCCAGACCCCACCAGCAGACCGCATCTGGGATTGGCAGGACGGTGACGAGTTTGTTCCCAGTCCCCATGACTTTGATGAAACACAAAGTGGAATAAAGCCATCATGTCCACTTGGGAACAATGCCAGTGAACTGGACTGCTTTGAGTTATTCTTCGATGAACCCCTGATGGACATCATTGTCAGGGAAACAAACACATACTGTGATTACACCATGGCAAATACAATTCTCTCACCAAAATCACAGCTACACAAGTGGAAGGAGACAACTGTGGCAGAGATGTACCTGTTTTTTTGCCACAATAATGCTTATGCCACATGTGTATAAGCACACTGTCACCACATACTGGGCAACAGAATGCCTGATTCACAGCTCCAGGTTTTAGTGACATTATAGGTGTCAATCGTTTCCTGATACTGTTATGTATGTTACACTTTTCAGACAAAACCAGGCCTGACAGAAGCAACAGGTTATATAAGATAAGAAATGTGTTTATGTACCTGAAACAAAAGTGCTGCATGTATTTTTATCCCTTCAGGAAGCTTGTTATTGATGAGTCCTTGATTTTATTCAAAGGAAGATTCTCATTCAAGCAATATATACTAAGCAAGAGGAAACGCTTTGGTATAAAGCTATTTGTACTGTGTGATTGCAGAAGTGGTCTAGTTTTGGATATCATTGTGTACACTGGCAGTAATACTTTGAGAGATACCATGAAGTTACTGGGTATCTCTAGTGAAGTGGTTCGAACAATAATGGAACCATATCTTGGTAAGGGGCATATGTTATTTACTGATAACTGGTACAAAAGCCCCTTACTCGGTGATTTCTTGCGAGTGAACTTGACAGACGTGTGTGGCACAGTGCGTCGTAATCATAAACATATGCCAAGGTTCGACGCTGGCACTCGCAGAGGTGAGGTGCAAGCCTTTGCTGCCAATGACATCATGGCATTTCGGTGGCATGACAAACGTGATGTCACATTATTGACATCAGTTCACTGAAACGAAATGGTACACAGTGGCAGGAACAACAGAGAGACCAATGAGCCCATTCTAAAGCCTGCAGCTGTCATGGACTACAACCTCAATATGCGCTTAGTGGACAAATGTGACATGCAGACTGGGTTTGCAGACTGTGTACGCAAGAGTTATAAGTGGTATATAAAACTTTTTTTCCATCTTGTTGATATCTCTATGCTGAATGCTTATAACATATACAAGTTGAAGACCCACAAAACACCAAAATATGGTGAATTTTAATAACTAAATAACTAAATAACAAAAAGGCACAATACCGTGACTGGAACGATACACAAATAACCCGCACATAAAAGAGAGAAGCTTACGACAACGTTTCGGTCCGACTTGGACCATTGACAAAGTCAATGGTCCAAGTCGGACCGAAGTCGGGGAAGTGGAGAAATAAAATAAAGAAGGAACAGAAACACGAGACAGGAGAGAGAAAGACAACCCAGAGGAGAAAAGGAGAGAGGAAAGGGGAAGAGGAAGAAGAAAAAGAAGAAGAAGAAAAAATGAGGATTCAGGTTAAGTCACCCGTGACTTAACCTGAATCCTCATTTTTTTTTTCTTCTTCTTCTTCTTTTTCTTCTTCCTCTTCCCCTTTCCTCTCTCCTTTTCTCCTCTGGGTTGTCTTTCTCTCTCCTGTCTCGTGTTTCTGTTCCTTCTTTATTTTATTTCTCCACTTCCCCTTTCACGCACCTCGGTGCGCTTGCTCTCCCTCTGTGGGTTTCTAGCTCTCTTGCAGTGCTCCCCTTCCTTTGTATTTGACTGGCTCGTCTTCCTTATTTCCCACTTCTACCACTACCACTACTACTACCTCTTCTATTCTACTAAATCTACTGATGAAATTAGACACATGTGCGGCATCTGGTTGTCTTTGTTGTGGACGTTTCGCCATCCAGTGGCTGGCTGGATGGCGAAACGTCTACGGTGGGGATGCCCGGGTGTTGTGCATGTGTCATTTCATCCTGTCGGTATTATATACAATTCTTGTACTACTACTACTACTACCACTACTACTACCTCCACCTCTTCCTGCCTATATATAGCCGTCCTGCTCCACCTCTGTTAGTGTGACTTTGTCAATGGTCCAAGTCGGACCGAAACGTCGTCGTAAGCTTCTCTCTTTTATGTGCGGGTTATTTGTGTATGGTGAATTTTGCTTGTCAGTAATCAGACAAATAATTGCAAAGTACCAAGGAGCAACACCTGCAATAGACCAGCGCCCACAAAATTACCAACACACGCCATCTCGTTTCAGGCCTGGTGATCACTACCCCATGCAACTGCCTCCTACTACTGCCAAGAAAAATGCTCAGAAGAGGTGTTATGTATGTATGCATACCACAAAACGCCCACAAACATGCAGAGACACTCGTTTTATGTGTGAGGAGTGTCAAGTGCCACTCTGCATATACAGTGGACCCCCGCATAGCGATATTAATCCATGCAAGAGAGCTCATTGTTATGCGAAATTATCGTTATGCGAATGAATTTTCCCCATAAGAAATGATGGAAATCAAATTAATCCGTGCAAGACACCCCAAAGTATGAAAAAAAAAAATTTTTACCACATGAAATATTAATTTTAATACACACAAACTGAAAAAGGCATGCACAATTACATGACACTTACTTTTATTGAAGATCTGGTGATGATTGATGGGATGGGAGGAGGAGAGAGTGTTAGTGTTTAGAAGGGGAATCCCCTTCCATTAAGACTTGAGGTGTCAAGTCCTTTTCTGGGGTTACTTCCCTTCTTCTTTTAATGCCACTAGGACCAGCTTCAGAGTCACTGGAGTTCTGTCGCACAACATATCTGTCCATAGTGGCCTGTACCTCTCGTTCCTTTATGACTTCCCTAAAGTGTTTCACAACATTGTCAGTGTAATAGTCACCAGCACGGCTTGCAATAGCTGTGTGAGGGTGATTTTCATCCATGAAGGTTTGCACTTCAAGCCACTTTGCACAGATTTCCTTAATCTTTGTAGTAGGCAATTTCTTCAATTTCTCTCTCCCCTCCTTCGAACCAGTTTCCTCAGGTCTGGCCTCTTGCTGTTGAAGTTGATCTATCAGCTCATCAGTGGTTAGTTCTTCATTGTCCTCCTCCACCAACTCTTCCACATCATCTCCACTAACCTCCAACCCCAAGGACTTTCCCAATGCCATAATGGATTCCTCAACTGGCATAGGATTCTCAGGGTTAGCCTGAAACCCTTCAAAATCCCTTTGGTCTACACATTCTGGCCACAGTTTCTTCCAAGCAGAGTTCAAGGTCCTCTTAGTCACTCCCTCCCAAGCCTTACCTATAAGGTTTACACAATTGAGGATATTAAAGTTTACACAATTGAGGATATTAAAGTTTACACAATTGAGGATATTAAAGTCTCTTAGAGTCAGTTGAGTTTCTGAGGTCACTACAAAGCACCTTTCAAACAGAGCTTTTGTGTACAGTTTTTTGAAGTTTGCAATAACTTGCTGGTCCATGGGCTGCAGGAGAGGAGTGGTATTAGGAGGCAAAAACTTCACCTTAATGAATTTCATGTCCCCATAAAGTCGCTCTGCCACGTCTGTAGGATGACCAGGGGCATTGTCTAACACCAGGAGGCACTTAAGTTCTAATTTCTTTTCAGTTAGGTAATCTTTCACATTGGGGGCAAATGCATGGTGTAACCAGTCATAGAAAAAGTCCCTAGTGACCCATGCCTTACTGTTTGCCCTCCACAGCACACACAAATTTTCCTTGAGGACATTCTTTTGCCTGAACGGTCTGGGAGTTTCAGAGTGATACACTAATAAAGGCTTCACTTTGCAATCACCAGTAGCATTGGAACACATCAACAGAGTAAGCCTGTCTTTCATAGGCTTATGTCCTGGGAGTGCCTTTTCCTCCTGAGTAATGTAGGTCCTGCTTGGCATTTTCTTCCAAAACAGGCCTGTTTCATCACAATTAAACACTTGTTCAGGTTTCAGTCCTTCAGTTTCTATGTACTCCTTGAATTCCTGCACATATTTTTCAGCTGCTTTGTGGTCCGAACTGGCAGCCTCACCATGCCTTATCACACTATGTATGCCACTATGCCTCTTAAATCTCTCAAACCAACCTTTGCTGGCCTTAAATTCACTCACATCATCACTAGTTGCAGGCATTTTTCTAATTAAATCGTCATGCAACTTCCTAGCCTTTTCACTTATGATCACTTGAGAGATGCTATCTCCTGCTATCTGTTTTTCATTTATCCACACCAATAAGAGTCTCTCAACATCTTCCATCACTTGCGATCTCTGTTTCGAAAACACAGTTAAACCTTTGGCAAGAACAGCTTCCTTGATTGCCTTTTTGTTGCCCACAATAGTAGCGATGGTTGATTGGGGTTTACTATACAACCTGGCCAGCTCGGAGACACGCACTCCACTTTCATACTTATCAATGATCTCTTTCTTCATCTCTATAGTAATTCTCACCCTTATTGCTGTAGGGTTGGCACTAGAAGCTTTCTTGGGGCCCATGGTCACTTATTTTGCAGATAAAATCACCAGAAACACTGTAATAATACGAAATGTTCCGATTGTATGCTTGGATGTTACCGCGGAGGCTGGCTGGTAAACAATGCCACCGGCGGAACATGTGAGGCTGGCTAAGGGCGCACATTAGACGCGTCTCGGACGAACAGCGTTGAGCGGGTTTTTTAGCGGTATGCGAGGCAAAATCTTGGCGATAAAATGTAGCGGTATGCAGATTTAACGTTATGTGATGCCAACAGTATGCGGGGGTCCACTGTACCCATGTTTCAAAGAGTTCCACAAGCTGCAGCAGTTCTAGGAACATGTTTAGTGACTGTACATATGTATATATATTATGGAACAATAGTAATAAACATTGTTTTGTATTGTTTGTTTGTGTAAACAAAGTGTATACACAAACTAATAGTGATAAAGTTTGTTCTGTTATTGTGTTGTAAACAATGAGTGTATATTTGAAGAATGCACCTTACATTGGTCTCACAGGCCACATAAGTTACCTGGAACAGAAAAATATTGAAAAATGCAAGAAACCTTTGAATTAGAGTAAATAAAAGAATACCAGGTGGGCGGCAGTCGCCGCTGTTGCCGTACGCACATCACTTTCTGCAAACTTTGCGGCTCTATATCTCGGTAAGTACTGATGGCAAAAAATTTTTTTTAGGCTTAAAAGACTCAGAAAAATATTCCTAACATTTTCATAAGAAAAAAATAATTTTTTTTTTCGAATATTTGGCGACATAGAATGACAGTTTCAGAGAGGGGCCTGAAACAGTCAAAGGGTTAAGGCCACTTTCAGCAGCACTCGTATGCCTACTGGGTGTTATGATTGCTTGGCAGATACAAGATACAGCAGTTAAGAGATCAAAATACAAGTCACAAACAGCTAGCTCCTAGGAGAGAATCATACTAGACACATATGCATGAAGGCTGGGATGGGGGTGTTAGGGGTGGCAAGGGATGGCAATAAGTCTCCCCCGCTGACACAGTGGTTTGACCCACAACAAGGCGGCAACCTGAACTGGATTAATTTTTTCCCTACCTGCAAACAGAACCGTGTTAAGTTAATTTTATGAAGTGTTATATAAAGTTAGGCCGCAATTTCTCAGTAGTGTAATAACAAAAATGTGGCAAATAAATCTGTGTAATATAATGGTCTACTGTACTTCCATAAATTTACAGGTACAGTGGAACCTCAGGTGATGAATTTAAGTCATTCCAGATGTCGATTCATCAACTAAAATGGATGACAACTACAGCAATTTTTCCCATAATAATGTAAATAGAATTAATCAGTTCTAGACCCCAAATGACAATATAATAATTTACTAAAAAAGTACTAACCACTGCATAAAACTGTAAAAATGAATACTGAAAGAAACTTTAACTGAAATACTGTACAGTAAAAGAAAATTTAACTGCCTCTTACCTGTCAGAGGAGAGCTAATGGCATACTAGAAGCAGGAGGTGGAGGAGAGGAGGGAAGATGTTACTGCTTGGAAGGAGAGTCACCTTCTATTAATATGTTAAGCAACTGTCCTTCTGGTGTTTTTCTCTTCTTTGTCTCTTTTCATTACTAACACATAGATCTGGCTCACTGGTTTTTGTCTCACTAAAACCCTGTCCAGTGAGGTTTGTTTCTGGTTCCATTTCAACACTTGTCTAAAATGAGACATTACACAGTCATTGTACATGTTAGAGAGACAGATGGCCACTGCTTTGTCTGGATGGTATTTTTCAGCAAACTCCTGCACTTCACCCCATTTAGCACACATTTTCCTGACAAGTGCAATGGGCACAACATCCCTTCCTTCCTCTTCCTCAGATGACAACTCCTCCACTGCAATCTGTTGCTGCCCCTTCTGAAGGTCTAAAAGTTCTTCTGTGGTGAGTTCAGTTCTATGCTCCCCCAACTCCTAAACTTCACCTTCAGTCACCTCTAGGCTCAAGGTCTTCCTCAGGGACACAATATCCTTTACCAGCTCAGGCTCATCTTCAAAGCCTTCAAAATCTCTGGCTGCCACAAAATCAGGCCACAATTTCTTCCATGCTGACTGCATGGTCCTGGAAGACACATTCCCCCAGCTCTGTCTACAAGCCTCAAGCAGGTGAGGATATTGAAATGGTCCTTCCAGAACTCCCTGGTTAAATTTGTTTCTGAAGTGATTTCAAAGCACCCTTCAAAAAGTGCTTTGGTGTAGAGTTTCTTAACCCTTTCAGGGTCCGTCCCGTAGATCTACGGCTTTACGTTCAGGGTCCAAACCGTAGATCTACGTCATGAGCTCAGCTCACTCTGATAAACTATGAGTGGTAAATTTGGGCCTAGATATGAGAGAATACATCTATGTGGTATGTGTGCACCACATAAAACAAATCCTGCAGCACACTGTGTATAATGAGAGAAAAAAAACTGAGACCATGATTTTCGATTAAAACAGCGACTTTGCAGTGTTTTTTCGTATGTTTTTTATAGTTGTATTTGTGGTTTCTTGGTCTCATTTGATAGAATGGAAGACATATTACAGAAATAGAGATAATTTTGATTGGTGTTAGCACTGGAAATGGCTTGAAACTGAGCTCAAAGTGGCGGAAATGTTAAATTTTTGCCGATGTTCAAGAGTAAACAAACGACCTCACACGTCTAATACATGTCAGCTGGTGGGTCTAATATACATTCACAAATGTGGTGATGATATTTATACAATTATTACAATATTGCATAACAGTAAATCTTCTATTTTTTGGTGTGAATAAAAATTCATTATGTGAATAAAAAATCAAAATGGAATTTATTTGTAAAGCCTCAAAACATGACTAATGAACAGAGGAAATGTTAGTTTAGTGCCAGAAATGCCTACATTGTTTATTCTGGACCCTATTTTGAAATTGGAATATTTTGAGCTTTGTGTTAAATTGGCCAAATTACCAATTTCCGGTCACTTTATTTTGTAGTTGAAACAGTTGACTTGGCGATTTCTTGTGCTCAATCGATAGAATAGAAGTAATACTAGTGAAATAGCTAAGAATTTGGTCGACTGGAATAATGTAATTGGCCTAAAATGGGAGTCAAAGTCGGCAAAATCGCCGATTCGTAAATATCGCTGACACATCAAAATTTACGAGAGCATAATTTCGTCAATTTTCCATCAAATTTCGTACTTTTTGTTTTATTACATTCACAAAAAGATTCTCTACCATTTCATAAGAAAAAATAAAATTTTTTTTTTTTGAAAATTCTTGGACACTGGGGCACCACTTCAGATTTTGGCCTTGGACCCTGAAAGGGTTAAAGTTAGAAATGACTTGCTGGCCCCTGGGCTGGATGAAAGGAGTTATGTTAGGAGGCAAGAACTTCACAGTTATAAAACTGAACTCCTCCAGCACCTCATTTTCCAAGCTTGGAAGAGCATTACCCATAAGTAATAGGGCCCTAAATGGCAATTGTTTTTTAATGAGGTACTTTTTGACACTGGGAGCAAAAACATCATGAACTCACATAATAAAAAACTGTCTTGTTAACCAAGCTTTTGTGTTGGGCCTCCACATTACAGCCAATTTGTTTTTCATACCACTGTTCTTCTCAAAAACTCGTGGATTTTTGGAATGATGAACAAGGGCTTCAGTTTCAAATCCTCACTTGCATTACCACACAGTAACAGAGTGAGCCAACCTTTCATTGGCTTGTGTCCTGGTGCTGACTTTTCCTCTTCAGTTATGTATGTCCTCTTGGGCATTTTCTTCCAGAAGAGGCCTGTCTCATCACAATTAAATACTTGTTGGGGGACAAACCCCTCAGCCTCAACATACTCTTGGAATTCAGTAACATACTTTCCAACAGCCACTTTGTCAACACTGGCAGCCTCCCCATGCCTAGCCACACTATGAATGCCACTTCTTTTCTTAAAAATATCAAACCCATGCTGTCGACTCATTGTCCTGTGCGCATTCAAATTCAAATTCAAATTCAAAGTTTATTCTCTATAAGGATTACAATGCTGAGTTTACAGAAATTTGGTTATTGTTTGGTTTACATGTAGTAAAATTGTGATTACAGAGTGTACCACTAGAACGCTTAGCATGGCTAGGCATTTCGGGCATACTTAGTTTTATTCTTAATTGTAAAATATTACAAATTATGAGGTAAGTTGGTATTATGGCTAAGTGACTAAATACTAGTTTGTGAGTTTAGCAATGTGAATGCTTTTGTTTTGACACAGTATATGGTTTCAGTATTGGAGTATCACAGGATTCATTATTTTAAGACTGAGACTAATATTTCTGTTTATGGTCAAATGAGTGAGTGAGTGTAAGTGTGAACCACCAGGTGGTAATCGTGTAGTTAGTTGACGGGGTGTATCAGGGAGATAAGATGTTTTCTAATGGTAGTTTTGAAGGTGATGAATGTGTCTGCAGTTCTAGAGTTCTCAGGTAGGGTATTCCAGATTTTGGGGCCTTTGACATACATTGAATTTTTGTAAAGGTTTAGTCGGACACGGGGAATGTCGTAGAGATGTTTGTTTCTGGTGTTATGCCTGTGGGTTCTGTCACAACTATCAAGAAAGCGTTTTAGGTCAAGGTTGATATTAGAGTTTAAGGCCCTGTAGATATAGATTGCACAGTAGTAAGTGTGGATGTACTGAACTGGGAGTAAGTTTAGATCTTTGAAGAGTGGGGGGGTGTGCTGCCAGGGATGGGATTTAGTGATTATTCGTATTGCAGCTTTTTGTTGGGTTATTATTGGCTTTAGGTGTGTTGCTGCAGTTGATCCCCAAGCACAAATAACATAGGTGAGGTATGGATAAATAAGTGAGTGGTATAGTGTGAGAAGGGCATTTTGCGGCACGTAGTATCGTATCTTGGAGAGGATCCCAACCGTTTTGGATACTTTTTTGGCTATATGCTGGATATGGGTGCTGAAATTTAGGTTGTTGTCAAGGTGTAAGCCTAGGAATTTTCCCCCATTATTTCTGGTAATTAGAGTGTTGTCAATCTTAATGTTAATTTGTGCATCTCCTGCTCTGCTACCAAACATAATGTAGTAAGTTTTGTCAGTGTTAAGCATAAGTTTATTGGCTGTCATCCAAGTCGATATTTTAATCAGCTCCTCATTCACAATGGTGTTGAGGGTGGCAAGATTAGGGTGAGAGATGACATAAGTCGTGTCATCAGCAAAGAGAATGGGTTTCAGGTGTTGGGATACGTTAGGAAGGTCATTGATGTATATGAGGAAGAGCAGGGGACCAAGGACACTTCCCTGCGGAACTCCAGTATCAAGTGGCCGTGTTGCTGATGCTGTGTCTTTAATGGTGACGTACTGATACCTATTAGTAATGTAAGATTTGAAATAAGCAAGCGCATGGCCTCTTATACCGTAGTGGTCAAGTTTGTGGAGTAGGATTTCGTGGTTTACTGTGTCAAAAGCTTTTCTTAGGTCAATAAAAATTCCTAGTGGGTATTCCTTATTTTCCAATGCTGTGTAAAGCAGATCTAGCATTTTTATGATTGCATCATTAGTGCTTTTATTTTTCCTGAATCCAAACTGGCAGGGGTTGAGTATGTTTTGAGCCGTTATAAATGAATACAGTCTCCTGTGCACGAGTTTCTCAAAGATTTTGGATAGCAATGGTAAGTTAGATATTGGCCTATAGTTGTTTAAGTCTGTAGGGTCACCACCTTTATGTATTGGTGTAACCCTTGCCATCTTGAGTAGTTTCGGGAAGGTGCTAGTCTCTATTGACTTGTTAAAAAGTAATGAAATAGCATGCGAAAGGACATGGGCCGCTCGCTTGTACAGTAATGGTGGGACATGAGACAGATTCCCCGAGTTATTTTTAAGTGACTTTATGATCTCAATGACTTCCGTGGGCTCAGTTGGTGCAAGATAGAAGGAATTAGGGAAATTTCCATCTAGGTAGTCCCCGGCATGGGCATTGGTATGTGGGATTTTACTGGTGAGATTAGATCCTATGTTTGAGAAGAAGTCGTTTATCCTGTTAGCTGTGTCAGTGGGATGTAGTGGTGTTTCATTAGGTTTAGTTAGGACAATATTCTTGGTTTTTCTCAGTTTGTGGGTCCCTAGAATCTGAGAGAGTGTTTTCCAGGTCTTTTTTATATCTCCTCTAGTGTCTGTGAATCTACTGGAGTAGTATAGTTGTTTGGCTTTTTTTATTACTTTGGTGAGAGCTGATGAATAGTGTTTAAGAGTATCTTTGTGTATTAAGCCCTGTCTATATTGCTTTTCATATTGGTGTTTCTTGTCAATGGATTTCAGAATGGTGCTGGTTAGCCATGGGCAACCAAGCTGTTTGTTTGTGATCTGTTTTGTTTTTATAGGACAATGTTTGTTGTATAGTCTAAGTAATTTGTTAAGAAAAATGTCTGTCCAGTCATCAATACCATTGGCCTTGGAGAATTCTGTAGGCCAATCAACAGTCTCTAGGTCAGCTGTGAATTTCCTTATTGAGGCCTCGTCATGGAGTCTAAATGAGACTTTGTTGTATTCAAGTGGTGGTTTACTAATGTTTGTCAGGAGGAAGGTAGGGTAGTGGTCTGTAGTGCTATCTGTGATTATCCCTGATTTAAAGGGGGCTAGTATATTGGTCCATATGTGGTCTATTATGGTTGCACTTGTCTCAGTGAGCCTGGTTGGTTTAGTTATTGTTGGTATGAGAAGTGTGTTGTTCATATTGTTGATGAAATCAGTTACAGGCTGATCATCTAGTAAGCCAAGGTTGATGTTGAAGTCTCCAGCTAAGAGAAGGTGGTGCTTATTCATTTGTCTGTTTGTTATTAGTGACTTTAATTTCTCACTGAAATTTGGGATGTTTGTGTGAGGTATCCGGTAAATGGCACCGATTGTTATAGGCGTCTTAAGGTTTTTTACAGTAAAATTAGCAAAAATGTATTCCAGTCATTCACATTGTTGGTCGGTAACCAAAAGAACATACGAAAACCAGGACATTTTTTCTAGAATTCCTCGTTCGAAAACCAATTTGTTCGACAAATAATGCAGTCGACAACCGAGGTTCCACTGTACCAATATTAACTTTGAGAAAGGTCTCTCCCAGATATTTCTGGTCACAACTGCCACATGAAATGATGAAGACATTGGCATTGTTGTGGTAATGATGGTGGTTATTGAGCTGAGTCAAGTTCTTGATGGTCCTAAATGTAACTGTGGCAACACCTACATAGCTTGTGGTGATGGTGCATGTAATTTATCCAGCAGTGTGGCCTGTAGGAAGGATATATTACACCTATACTCTAGGTGAGGGTGGATGTAATATATCCTGGACATCACCAAATCAATCTCATACTGGTAAAAGCTATGTTATCCCTGGTCAACATCATCTTCATAATACAGGTCGGCCATCACTAATCTGGCAATCAGTAATCTGGTTCCATCAGTAATCTGGCCCAATTTTGGCTAGCGTAATTTAAAATTTCCAGGGTCGCTGCACCAACCTGCTGCTACTTGCTGCATAAGTCATTCCAATTCGTTTTTCTCCATTTATTGTTATAACCTTCTCACTTCTAGCCCTAGCCATGATTCCAATGAATAAAGGAAATGCTTCTTGTTGTGTAAAGTGCAAACACTATACTGTACAATGTCCATAAAAGATAAGGTGGCTCTGAAGCCACTGTGATCTCATAGTATGATACCATGAGCTCAGCACACTCAGATAAGTTGTGACCAGTAAATTTGGGCCTACATATGAGAGAACAGGTCTGTGTGTTAAATGTGCACTATATAAAAAAAATCCTGAAGCACTCAGTGCATGAGGAAAAGAACTGTGGCTGTGTTTTTGGACTTTGCGGTGTATTTTCGTATGGTTTTATGGTTGTATTCTCAGTTTTTTATCTAATTTGATAAAGTGGAAGATATATTACAGAAATAGAGGTGATTTTGATTGGTTTCAGGATGGAAAGTACTCTGAAATTGAGCTCAAAGTAGCAGTAATGTTCAATTTTGCCAATGTTCAAGAGTAAACAAATGACATCACCATCCAATACATGTCCAACTGGCCAATCTAATGTGTGGCCATAAATGGGTTGACATTATTTATACAATTACTACAATAATGCAGCAGTCTGCATAACAGTAAATCTTCTATATTTTGTGTAAATAAAAATAACATAAAAGGGGCTTGGAGACATGACTAATAAACAGAGAAAATGTTATTTTAGTGCCAAGAATGTCTGCACTGTTTATTGTGGACCTTATTTTGAAGATGGCATCTCGAAATTTGTGTGAAATTAGGCAAATTACCGATTTCTAACCACTTTATTGGGTAGTTGAAAAGGGTAAATAGGCAGTTTCTTGTACTCAATCGACAGAATAATAGAAATACATGTACTAGCAAAATAGCTATGAGTTTGGTTGACAGGAACAATGGAATGGGCCAAAAATAGGGCATAAAAAGGGCGAAATTGTCAATGTGCAAATATCGCCATTGGGTTAAGTGTATTTAACCCTTTCAGGGTTGGTGCCGTACTAGTATGGCTTGCGTGCCAGGGCTAGTGCCGTACTAGTACACGTAAATTCTAGCGGCTTCAAATTAAGTGGGAAACAGCTGGTAGGCCTAGATGTGAGAGAATGGGTCTGTGTGGTCAGTGTGCGTGGTAGGAAAAAATTTGGGGTCCCGGTGGTGCATTGTGGGAATGCCAATTTAGTACACCTTGCTCACCATGCCTCGCAGTAAAAAACTCCTCACTCCTCGGTGAACTGGGACACTTTTGCTCCTCAGTGACAGTTTTAATACAGATGGAGGTGTCAGTGAAGATGAGTTTCAAAGTTTTGATGAGGTTGTGACCAAAACTAATGACCATAATACCGGTAATAGTGAGGAAAATCCAGATGATCTCCACCATCCACCTCTGGTGCTGGGCTGTCTTATTCATATTCAGTTGTACCAGAATGAAAGAGGAAACTCTTATTTTCCCATATCCAGGACTCAGATGTGAGCAATGGTGATGATAGTGATAGTGAATATGAACTCCAAGCTCTTGTAAACAGTTCCAGTAGCGAGAGTAAAGTAGAATATTCTCCAGTGAAGTGTCAGTATATATGACGGTATATGCACTCTGGTAGAGTCCCATGTGCTATTCCAAGGGGAAGGAGTACATCTCGGAGCACATTCTGTGGCTGTACAACAGGAACAGATAGTGAAAATGGAGATGAGAGTGTTGCAATTGAGATGGAAAATGTGCATGGTGGTGGTAGTGGTGGTGCCGGCCGTGAGGCACCAGCAGTGGCCCATGCTGCCACCCATGCCGCTGACTCAGCAGAACTACAACAAAGGCCACCATCCCCCACCCACCCACCCACCACACCAACCTCCACAACCACAACCACCTGTCAGTATCCAGTACCTACCAGCAGACCGCACCTGGCATTGGCAGGAAGCTGCCAATTTTGTTCCCAATCCCCATCACTTTGATGAAAGTCAAAGTGGAATACGGCCATCTTCTACACTTGGGAACAATACTACTGAACTGGAATGTTTCGAGTTATTCTTTGACGAACCTCTGATGGAAATTATTGTCAGGGAAAGAAACAGATACTTCGATTACACCATGGCAAACACAATACTTTCACCAAACACACGCCTACACCAGTGGAAGGAGACAACTGTGGCAGAGATGTATCTTTTGTTTGCCACTATAATGCTTATGCCACATGTGTATAAGCACAGTGTCAATTCACACTGGTCAACAGACCGCCTGATTGCAACCCCAGGTTTCAGTGATATAATAGGAGTGAATCGATTTGTGCTACTATTACGTATGATTCACTTCTCAGACAAAACCAGGCCTGGCAGAAATGACGGGTTATGTAAGATTAGGAATGTGTTTGTGTATCTGAAATAGAAATTCAGTATGTATTTTTATCCCTTCAGGAAGCTTGTTATTGACAAGTCTTTGATTTTGTTCAAAGGAAGACTGTCATTCAAGCAATACATACCAAGCAAGAGGAAATGCTTTAGTATAAAGTTGTTTGTGCTTTGTGATTGCTACAGTGGTCTTTTATAGGATATAATTGTGTACACTGTAAGTAATAATTATGAGATACCAGGAAGTTATTGGGTATCTCTGGTGATGTTGTAAGGGGCATATATTATATACTGATAACTGGTACACAAGCCCCTTACTCAGTGATTTCTTGCGAGTTAACATGACAGATGTGTGTGGCACAGTGTGTGGAAATTGTAAACATATGCCGAGGTTCAACGCTGGCACTCGTAGAGGTGAGGTGCAGGCATTTGCTGCCAATGACATCATGGCATTTTGGTGGCATGACAAACGAGATGTAACACTGTTGTCATCAGTTCACCCTAACGAAATGGCAGACATTGGCAGGCAGCATAGAGAGAGCAATGAACCCATTCTAAAACCTGCAGCTGTGATTGACTACACCCTTAATATGCATTCAGTGGACAAATGTGACATGTAGATTGGGTTTGCTGGTTGTGTTCGAAAGAGTTATAAGTGGTACATAAAACTCTTTTTCCATA
>NC_091324.1:35207489-35251102 GCF_038502225.1 Cherax quadricarinatus
TTTTCTTGGTCTCATTTGATAGAAGGGAAAACATGTTATAGAAATAGAGGTGATTTTGATTGTTTTTACTATAAAAAGAACCTGGAAATGGAGCTCAAAGTACGGGAAATGTTTGATTTTTGCCGATGTTCAAAAGTAAACAAATGATGTTATTATCCAATAAATGTTGAACTAGCCATTCTAATATGCTGTTGTGAATGGGTTGATGTTATTTATGCAATTATTACAGTATTGCAGTAGTCTGCATAACAGTAAATCTTCTATTTTTTGTTTGAATAAAAATTCAAAATAGAAAGCAAGAGTAATATCAGAGGGGCTTGGAGACGTGACTGATGAACAAAGAAAATGTTATTTTAGAGCCAGGAATGTCTGCATTGCTCATTCTGGACCGTATTTTGAAATTGACATATTTTTTAATTTTAGTGAAATTGGCCAAATTGCAAATTTCTGACCACGTTACTGGGTAGTTGAAATCGGTAAATGGGCAGTTTCTTGTACTCAACTGATAGAAAAAATGGAGTTCTAAAGAAATAGCTATGAGTTTGGTCAACTGGAACAATGGAATTAGCCAAAAATAGGGGCCAAAGTTGGCGAAATCGCCGATTTGTAAATATCACCGAGGTCGCTAACTTCGCGAGAGCGTAATTCCGTCAGTTTTCCATCAAATTTTGTGTTTTTGGTGTCATTACAATCGGGAAAAGATTCTCTATCATTTCATAAGAAAAAATAATTTTTTTTTTTTTTTAAATTTTGCGACACCAGGAGACACTTCAGGATTGGGGGTTGCGACAGTCAAGGTGTTAAATGTTGTAGTATATTATGTGTGGGTGGGGCGAGCTCGCTTGGCTAGATACCATACCTCCCACACCCGACTTCTTACAATAACTACTACTCACCTCTCACCCTACATTAAGACTACAAATATTTTAAGGTAAGTAATGAGTGTACTGTGCGTGTATTTTACTTTTTACAGGAGGCCCTCCATATTCACAAGGGTTACGGGATCAAGAACCTCACAAATCTTGAAAATTCGCGAATGTTTGGTGCACAAATATGATGTAGGGAAATATAATTATACAGTGGACCCCGGCATACGATGGCATCGCGTTACGTTAAATCTGGCATACGATACATTTTATCGCAAAAATTTTGCCTCGCCTCACGCGTCTGGGATGCATCGCGTCCCACGTGTGGCCTCAGCGCCAGTGTTCATAAACCAGCCAGTGCGGTTGCATCTACGCATACATTTGGTACATTTCACATTATCCCAGTGTTTTAAGTGTTTGTAACTACAAAATGAGTCACCGTGGACCCGAAGAAAGCTTCTAGTGCCATCCCTGTGGCAAAAAGGGTGAGAATTAGTATGGAATTAAAAAAAGAGATTAATGAAATGTGTGCAAAGTGGCTTGAAGTGCAAACCTTTATGGATGAAAATCACCCTCACACAGCTATTTCAAGCCGTGCTGGTGACTATTACAATGACAATGTTGTGAACCACTTTAGACAAATCATAAAGGAACAAGAGGTACAGAGCTCTATGGACAGATATGTTGTGCGACAGAGGTCCAGTAACTCTCAAGCTGGTCCTAGTGGCGTTAAAAGAAGAAGGGAAGTAACCCCAGAAAAGGACTTGATACCTCAAGTCCTAATGGAAGGGGATTCCCCTTCTAAACAATAAGTTCGACACTCCCCTCCTCCCATCCCATCAATCATCACCAGATCTTCATTAAAGGTAAGTGTCATGTATTCTACTGTTAGTAGAGTACTACTAACTGTGCATCTCTTCTTCAGTTTGTGTGCATTAAACTTAATATTTCATGTGGTAAAACATTTTTTTTTTCATACTTTTGGGTGTCTTGCACGGATTAATTTGATTTCCATTATTACTTATGGGGAAATTAATTCGCCTTATGATAATTTCGGCATACGATGAGCTCTCAGAAATGGATTAATATCGTATGCCGGGGGTCCACTGTACTGTACTGCAGTGTTCTTACTTGTGACACGGGGCTTGTGACACTTGCTTGGCCGAAGGAGGAGCAGTAGATGCTAGTGCCGCCCTTATCTTCACCTCATTTTTCTCGATAGAGCGCACTGTGCTTTTGTTTACATTAAATAACTTTCCAATGGCATAACTGCTCAAATAACCTGTTCTACACTTGTCTAGCAACTTCACCTTCTGCTCCAGATTCATCAATTTCTTTCAGCACTTAGGGGTTGGCTCATCAATAATGGTTGCTGCTCGCTTGGAGCCATACTTGCACCACTACACACAGTGTACGGTAGGACATAAACAGTAACTGGACACGACCGACGCAAACAGTAACTGGTCAATGACTGAGTGGCAGACTGGCGGGCTGCCGGCTGAGAGGGTAAGAGGGAGGGTAGTAGGGGCATGGCGGGAAGCACTTTCCCGTACTTTTTTCCTGCATGGGCATATGGCTGGGCATTCACGAATGTTCAAAGTTCGCGAAAGCGGAACTCACAAAAGTGGAGGACTAGCTGTATTGTTTTTCATGTACAGTTCTATTGCTAACTTAATATAGCCTCTTCTAACTTAACAATGGAGGTCCGTTCCTAAGACCACGCCATCAAACGAATTCGTTGCTAAGTGTGGAGCATACAATAATGGTAGTGGGTTTGTGACAACCATCTTTGATATTACTGACTCACGAAATCAAAATGACACGATTGTAAACAAACCATAAGACGGGTGGAGTTTGAATCCGCGGTTCATCTTTGATATTGTTTTAATGCCACCTTTGCACCATTTATAACATTTCTGGTATATTTTTAAATGTTTATACAGTAGTGTACTGTACAGTGAAACCCCGGGTTTTGGCCGCCCTGGGAATCGGCCGCATTTTTCAGCCAATTTTTGTCCCGCGTTTCAGCCGTTGCCCCGGGTTTCGGCCGGCATACCAGACCTGTCCGCCTGCTCGCGCAGGCGTCATCAGCCAGTCTAGCGCTGTTTATCCTTGAGTGAACACTACCCTGTGCACTCATCCTGCCAGCCAGTCAGCCATCCAGCCAGCCATACATCCAGCCATCCAGCCAGCCAGCCAGGCAGCCAGCCAGCCAGCCAGGCAACCAGCCAGCCACCCATCCAGCCAGCCAGGCAGCCAGCCAGCAAAGCAACCAGCCAGCCAGCCAGCCATCCAGGCAGCAAGCCAGGCTGGCTGCCTTTCTGGCTGCCATCTTTGCAGCAAGTTCAGTGACAGAACCATGTCCCATTTTAGGGAAATCTTAGAGAGACTCCAGAAACAGAGCACTCTTGACAGTTATTTTGTGCGACAGGGGTCCAGTGACTCTCAAGCTGGTCCTAGTGGCACTAAAAGACAAAGAAGGGAAGTAACCCCAGAGAGGGCTTTAATACCTGAAGGGAGTAGTCAGGTTCACGCGCGCGGTGCAAAAAAAAAATTGAAAAAATATGAAAATGGAGTTATTGTTACCAAAAAATAGCTGAACTTTCTGGCTACACTCTGGTATAATTATTATCCTTGTACGATGTTTCTAAAAGGAATTACAGCCATTTATAACAGGCATGGTGACAGTGCTGACACAACATATTGCGTAAGAAGCGCTGACTCAGCTTTGTTGACGTTTTTGTGACGTTTTTCCCCGTGTTATTTTTATCGTTTTCTTATATTTTTATGTCTAATATAATACAAATTCACCATCTGAGATCATGCCAGAGTGGGCGGAGCTAATATGATCAAGTAACCAGTCAGGTACCCTGGGTATAGTACCCAAAATGGCCGACACCTCCAGCCAACAAAATATTCCATAAATATTCCATACCCACGCTAATATCAATTATAAGGCTTATTTATCTATCACAATTGATCTATTATGACATAATGCAATATAATAATAGCATATAAACATAAAAAGTACACCTTAAAAAAAAATATATAGCATAATATGACGCCCCAAGGAAAAAATTTCTATCGATATTTCCCCTGAAGGTGAAGAGAGGGTCCGCCCTCTCTCATCAGTGATGAGAGAAAACGGATTTACAATGGTTAACTGTAATAAACACTCGTAGGTCACGGAAAAAGTGTAAAATAAGGCGAATTTTTCGGGGAAAAAAATTATTTCCCGGGTAGCGGGGGTGCCGCGCGCTTCGGCCTATATCTCAAAAGTAAGTTATTTACCTATTTAGGGGGAATGCATCCTTATTTATGAATGAATTGACTTGATTTTCACAACAAACATAGGAGAATGATTGATTTACACGACAATACGTACCTTTCTGAACTATCCCAAATGTTTTTAGATTTATGTGGGCAACAAGACCGACATCTTCCAATATGACAAAAAAGTTACGAAACTTATTTTTTTTTAGCATGAAGATAAGGTTTATTTTAGAAAAGGTACGTATCTCATGATGGAATTAGAGGTGTTCTATCAGCAGCAAGTGTCAAAACCACTTTTCCAAGTACCACTGAGAAGGACTCCCCTGCCAAATGCAATTTTTCGTAAATTTTGCATATTTCATCCTGAAGTCCTTATGGAGGGGGATTCCCCTTCCAAACAATAAGTCCTCCCTCTGTCCTCTCTATCTTTCAGATGCCAGCAAGTTATTCTACTAAGTTATTCTTTAAAAAATGTATTTTTTGTGAATATTTTTGTGCGTCTGGAATGGATTAATTGTATTTACATTATTTCTTGTAAGAAATATTGCTTCGCGTTACCGTCGTTTCGAGTTTAGGCCGGGCTGCTGGAATGGATTATGGCTGAAGCTCGGGGTTCCACTGTACTGTATACTGAAAAAACAGAATACAGAAAATCAACTCTAATATACATTACAGTCAGAGAGCCTGTTTCAGCTGTTGCCCCGGGTTTCGGCCGACATACCAGACCCGGTCTCAGACCGGGCCGCGGGGGCGTTGACCCCCGGAACTCTCTCCAGGTAAACTCCAGGTAAGGCCGAGGCACTGGTAAACGAGTATAGGTCTCCCTCAACATTCGCGAGGGTTAGGGGATCAAGAGCCTCGCGAATGTTCAAAAACCGTGAATGTTTGGTGCCCCAATATATTGTAGGGAAATATAATACAATACTGCTTCCTTAACTTGTTGAACCATGAACAATCATAAAATACGTGAAAACATTGTAAATTGTACTAAATATATACATGTTATGCTTTAATAACATGTATGTTATTAAAAACCACTGCCTCCACCACTGCCTCCACCACTGCCTCCACCACTGCCTCCACCAATGCCTCCACCACTGCGAGTCCCTACTACCCTCCCTCTGACCCCCGCAACTGGCAGCCAGCCCTTCCACCACTCAGTGTGGTGAGTGTTTTGTTTGTTCATTATTTGCTATTAAACTACAGTATAAATAATGTAAACCCACTCATGACTGCATATTGGAATTGCTATTTGGAAAGGTATTAGATGGTGACATCATGTGTTTACTCTTGAACACAGCAAAGAATCAAACATTTCTGCTACTGCTCATAATAACAATAGTAACAATAATAATAATAAATACGATATAATTGAAGAAGGAAATTGTACAAAAATATGAGGGAGTGGTTGACAAATCGTCAGTGTGACTTTGTTTATGCTGGGGTGAGCATTAGTCTCTGTGCTCTTCCAAACATTTCACAATAATTCAGCGGTTGAGGCAGTGGTATTTAATAACATATATGTTATAAATAATAATAGTACATGTTATTATTAATAACATGTATTATTATTATTATTATTAACATGTATTATTATTATTATTATTATTATTAACATGTATGTTATTAAATACCATTGCCTCAACCGCTGCCTCAATCGCTGCCTCAACAGCTGCCTCAACCACTGCCTCTACCACTCCAGTCACACTCAATCTACAAGCACCAAACACAATGAATTATTGTGAAATGTTAGGAAGAGCACAGAGACTAATGCTCACTCCAGCATAAACAAAGCCATATTGACGATGCGTCAACCACTCCTTCGTATTTTTTGTACAATTCCCTTCTTCAATTATATCGTATTTATTATTATTATTATTATTATTATTATTATTATTATTATTATTACTATTGTTATTATTAGCAGTAGCAGAAATGTTCAATTCTTTGCTGTGTTCAAGAGTAAACACATGATGTTACCGTCTAATACCTTTCCGAATAGCCGTTCCAATATGCAGTCATGAATGGGTTTACATTATTTATACTGTAGTTTAATAGCAAATAATGAACAAACAAAACATTCACCACACTGAGTGGTGGGAGGGCTGGCTGCCAGTTGCGGGGGTCGGAGGGAGGGTAGTAGGGACTCGCAGGTGGCGGGAAACTTAAATATGATTTGGTGGCTGGGAATTTGGTGGCTGGGAATTTGGCGGTTGGGAATTCGCGAATGTGTGAAGCCCGTGAATGCTGAGGGAGACCTGTATGTTGCTAAGTGAGGAGAGGCTGTATATATTAGTGTAAACTTGTTATCTGGCATTTATATGCATTTACAAGTGGAAAAAAATGGTGTTCTGCTTTAAGGCGATGTCCACTTTCCGGCTGTAGTCTTCAACCTAATCTGCCACATAAGTTGGGCCATACTGTACTGTTCAAAACCATACTATGCAAGGTATTACTGTACCTGGGTGTAAGTTGACTGGTGTGACTAACATCCTGGAGAACAAGAATAAAGGACACCAATGGAAATAAGTCAGACAATGCTCGATGACACTAACATTATTATGTTATTCTGGGCAGATAACCCTCCCTATTATGGATTATCCTGGGTGGATAACCCTTTACCCTAGGTTATCCTAGGTGACTAATCTTCCCTACCCTGGGTTACCCTGGATGGCTAACTCTCCCTACCCTGGGTTATCCAGGGTGCCTAGCCATCCCTACTTTGGGTTATCCTGGGTGCCTAACCTTCCCTACCCTGGGTTATAATATACTGGACAGCTAACCTTCCTTAACCATACCACGGGCGGGATTTGAACCCACGGTCAGAGTCTCTCAAAACTCCAGAGTTTTGAGACTCTCTGACCGCGGGTTCAAATCCCGCCCGTGGTATGGTTTATTTGCAATCGTGTCATTACAATTTCGTGAGTCAACCTTCCTTAACCTTCAAAACCAGGGATGCCAAGTCCATAATGATCCTCTTAAAATCGCTTGTCCTCTCTAGCCTGGAAAACTTCTGTACACTAACTGACCCTTTCAAAGCAGGCGAAATTGCCAATCTGTAGAGTGTACAAAGAATTTTCATGGCACACGTAAGTACACAATAAAGCACCTAAATTACTGGGAACAGTTGAAATCCCTTCATTAGTATTCCCTGGAATGAAGGTGAGAGAGATTCATGATAATATACACTTGGAAAATCCTAGAGGAATCAGTACCAAACTTGCACATGAAAGACATGCAGGGGAGCCACAAGTACACTGAAAGACAACACAATAAGTGTCAGGGGCCCAAGACTGTTCAACTGCCTCCCAGCGTACATAAGAGGGATTACCAACAGACCCCTGGCTGTCTTCAAGAAGGCACTGGATAGGCACCTAAAGTCAGTACCTGACCAGCCAGGCTGTGGTTTGAATGTCAGCTTGCATGCTGCCAGCAGTAACACCTGGTTGATCAGACTTATCCACCATGAGGCCGGTCTCAGACAGGGCGTAGAACCCCAAAACCCTCTCCAGGTATACCCCGGGTATACCCTACCTTGGGTTATCCTGGGTGGCTAACCTTCCCTACCCTAGGTTATTTTGGGTGGCTAACCTTCCCTACCCTGGGATATTCCGAGTGGCTAACGTTACCTACCCTGGGTTATCGTGGGTGGCTAACGTTCCCTACCATGGGTTATTCTGCGTGCCTAACCTTAATTACCCTGGGTTATTATGGGTGGAAAACACTACCTATCCTGGGTTATCCGAGATGGCTAACCCTCCCTACTCTGGGTTATCCTGGGTGCCTAACCCTCTGAACCCTGAGTTATCCTGGGAGGCTAAACCTCCCTACCTTGCATTATCCTACGTGGCTAACCTTCCCTACCCTGGGTTATCCTGGGTTGCCAGCCTTCCCTACCCTAGGTCATCCTGGGTTGCTAACCTTTCTTACTTTGGGTTATCGTGAGTGACTAACCATCAGTATCCTGGATTATCCTGGGTGGCTAACCCTCCCTACCCTGGGACATTCTGGATAGCTAACCTTCCCTACCCTGGGTTATCCATTGTGGCTAAACCACCCCACCCTTGGTTATCCTGGGTGGTTAACCCTCCCTACCCTGGGTAATCCTGAGTGGCTAACCCTCCCTACCCTGGGTAATCCTGAGTGGCTAACTCTCCTTACCCTGGGTTATCCTGGATGACTAAGCCTCTCTACCCTAGGTTATCCTGAGTGACTACCCTTCAGTATCCTGAGTAGCTACTCCTCCCTACCATGAGTTATCCTGGGCGGCTAACCCTCTCTACACTGGGTTCTCCTGGGAGGCTAACCCTCCTTACCCTGCATTATCCTGGTTGGCTATCCTAATACTGGCTTATCCTGCATGGCTAACCCTCCCTCCCCTGGGTTATCCTGGTTGGCTAACTCTCCCTACCCTGGGTTATCCTGGATGCCTAACCTTCCCAATCCTGGGTTATCCTGGGTGGCTATTCCTCCCTACACAAGGTTATCCTGGATAGCTAACCCTCCCTACCCTGGGTTACCGTTGGTGGCTATCCCTACCTACCCTGGGTTACCCTGGGTGGCTAATCTTCTGCATCCTGGGTTATTCTGAGTGGCTAATCTTCCGTACCAGGAATTGTCCTGGGTAGGTAACCTTAACCTGGGTAGCTAACCCTCCCCACCCTGGGTGGGTAACACTACCAACCCTGGGTTATCCCAGTTGGCTATCCTTCCCTACTCTGAGTTATCCAGGGTAGCTAACCGTCCCTACCCTGGGTTATATTGGTTGGCTAACCCTCCCTACCCTGGGTTATATTGGGTGGCTCACCCTCCCAACCCAGTTATCCTAGGTGGATAACCCTCCCCCTAGGTTATCCTGAGTGGGTAACTAACCATATCATGGACTACCCTGTGTGGCTAACTGTACCCTGGGTTATCCAGGGTGGGTAACACTACCTACCCTGGGTTATCCTATATGGATAACCCTCCCTTTCCTGGGTTATCCTGGGTGGCTAACCCTCTCTACCCTACGTTATCGTTGATGGTTATCCCTACGTACTCTGGGTTACCCTGGGTGACTTACCATCTCCACCTTGGGTTATCCTGAGTGGCAAACCTTCTATAACAGGAATATCCTGAGCAGCAATCCTTACCCTGGGTAGCTAACTCTCCCCACCCTGGGTTATCAAGGGTGGGTAACACTACCTACCCTGGGATATCCCAGTTGGCTAACTTTCCCTACCCTGGGTTATCCTGTGTAGCTAACCTTCCCTCCCCTGGGTTATCCTGGGTAGCTAACCTTCCCTTCCCTGGGTTATCCTGGGTGGCTAACCCTCCCAACCATGGGTTATCCTGGGTGGGTAACACTACCTACCCCGGTTATCGTGCGTGGTTAACCTTTTATACCTGGGCTGTCCTCGGTGGCTAACCTTCCGAACCCTGGGTTATCTTAGATGGTTAACCCTCTGTACCCTGGGTTATCTTGTATGTCTAACCATCCCTACACTGGGTTTTCCTGGGTGGCTCTCCATCCCTACCCTGGGTCGTCCTCGGGTTATCCTGGTTGGCTAACCTTCTCTCCCCTGGGTTATCCTGGGAGGCTAACCCTCCCTAACCTGCATTATCCTGTGTGGTTAACACATTCTACCCTGGTTATCCCTACCTACCCTGGGTTACCCTGGGTTACCCTGGGTGGCTAACCTCCACCCTGGGTTATCCTGGGTGGGTAAGACTACTGGGGTACCATGGGTAGCTATCCCTCGATACCCTGCATTATCTTTGTGAACATACCTTAACCACGGGTTACACTGAGTGGTTAACCTTCCCTATCCTGGGTTATCCTGGGTGGCTAACCCTCCCTACATAGTTATCCAAGGTGGCTAACTCTCTTTACCCTGGGTTATCCTGGTTGGCTAATCTTCCCTACACTGGGTTATTGTGAGTGGTTAACCTTCCCTACACTGGGTTATCCTATTTGGTTAACCCTCCCTTTCCTGGGTTATCCTGGATGGCCCACCCTCCCTACCCTTGGTTATCCTGGATAGCTAACCCTCCCTACCCTGGATTATCATTGGTGGCTATCCCTACCTACCCTGGGTCCCTAATCTTCTCCATCCTGGGTTATTCTGAGTGGCTAACGTTAAATACCAGGAATTATCCTGAGTGGCTAACCCCCCACCCTGGGTGGGTAACACTACCTACCCAGGGTTATCCCGTTTGGCTAACCCTCCCAACCCTGGGTTATACTGGGTGGTTCACCATCCCAACCCAGTTATTCTAAGTGGATAAACCTCCCCCCCCTAGGTTATCGTGGTTAGCTAACCTTCCATCCCCTGGGTTATCGTGGGTGGCGAACCCTCCCAACCTGGTTATCCTGGGTGGCTAAACCTCCAGACCCTGGGTTATCCTGGGTGGCTAACCATCCCGACCATGGTTATCCTGGGTGGGTAACACTACCTACCCTGGTTATCCGAGTAGCTAAACTTTTATTCCCTGGGTTGTCCTCAGTGGCTAGCCTTCCGTACCATGGGTTATCTTAGATGGTTAACCCTCTGTACCCTGGGTTATCTTGGGTGCCTAACCATCCCTACCCTGGGTTACCCTTGGTGGCTACCCTTCTCTACGCTGGGTTATCCTGAGTGGCTAACCTTCCATCCCATGGACTGTGATAGGTAGATAACCCTACCCTGGCTTATCCTAGGAAACTAACCCTACTGACCCTGGGTTATGCAGGGTTGGTAATACTACCTACCTTGGGTTATCATATATGGTTAACCCTCCCTTTCCTGGGTTATCCTGGGTGGCTAACCCCCCTACCCTGGGTTACCCTGGGTGGCTAACCCTCGCTACCCTGGGCTATTCTGGATGGCCAACCCTCCCTACCCACGGTTATCCTGGATGGTTAACCCGCTCTACCCTGGGTTATTGTTGGTTATCCCTACCTACCCTGGGTTACCCTGGGTTACCCTGGGTGGCTAACCTCCACCCTGGGTTATCCTGGGTGGGTAAGACTACTTACCCTGGGTTATCCTGGTTGGCTAACCCTCCCGACCCTGGGTTATCCTTTGTGGCTAACCTTCCAGACCCTGGGTTATCCTGGGTGGCTAACCCTCCAGACCTTGGTTATCCTGGGAGGGTAACACTACCTACCCTGGTTATCCTGGGTGGCTAACCTTTTATATCCTGGGTTATTTTATGTGGCTATCCTTCCCTACCCTGCGTTATTCTGGCTGGCTAACTTTTCATACCCTTTGTAATCCTGGATGGCTAACCTTCCCTCCCCCCTGTTACCCTGGTTGGCTAACCTTCTCTACCCTGGGTTATCCTAGGCAGCTAATCCTCCCTTCTCTGGGTTATCCTCGGTGGCTACCCTTCCCTAATCTGACTTATCCTGGGTGGTTAGCCCTCTTTACCCTGGGTTACCATGGGCAGCTATCCCCCAATACCCTGCATTATCCTGGTGACTAACCTTAACTCTGGGTTATCCTGAGTGGCTAACCTTCCCTACACATAGCTATCCTAGGTGGCTAACCTTCTTTACCCTGAGTTATCCTGGGTAGCTAACCCTTCATACCCTGGGTTATCCTGGTTGGCTAACCCTCCCTACCCTGGGTTATCTTGGTTAGCTAACCCTCCCTACCGTGGGTTATCCTGGTTGGCTCATCTTCCCTCCCTTGGGTCATCCTAAGTGGTTAACCCTCTCTACTCTCGGTTATCCTCGTTGGTTAATATTTCTTATACTGGGTTATCCTGGGTAGCTAAACCAATTTACCCTGGGTTATATTGGTTGGCAAAGCTTCCTTGCCCTGGGTTATCCTGAGTGGTTAACCCTCTTTACCCTAGATTATCCTGGGCGGCTATCTCTCTCTACCCTGGGTTATCCTTGTTGACAAACCTTCCCTTCCCTGAGTTATCCTGGGTGGTTAACCTTCCCTACCCTGGGTTATCATGGATAGTTAACCCTCCCTACCATGGTTTATCCTGGGGGGCTAACCCTTTCTAGCCTGAGTTATCTTGGGCGGCTAACCCTCCGTACCCTGCGTTATCCTGGGTAGCTATCCCCCCCTACCCTACATTGTCTTGGGTGGCTGACCCTCCCTACCCTGTGTTATCCTGGGTGGCTAACCCTCCCTATCCTGGGTTATCCTGGGCGGCTAACCCTCCATACTCTGGGTTATTCTGGGTGGCTAATCCTCCCTACAAAGGGAAAAACAACATCCAGTAATAGCCCCCTGCTGAGGTGAGATGGGACCTACACAGTTGACAGCCAAGAAATGAGTGAGATACTAAAGCCCAAATACGACTCTGTGTTCAGCGAACCGCTGCCCAGACTAAGCGTCGACAATCCAAATGAATTCTATATGAATGAGACCCAAAGTTTGGTCATCTCAAAAATCTCAGATATTATCCTAACACCACAAGACTGAAAAGGCAATAAATGACATGTCAGTGCACTCTGCCCCAGGCCCAGACTCATGGAACTCCATGTTCATCAAGAACTTTAAGATGCCCCTATCACGTGCCTTCAGCATTCTATGGAGAGGGAGAATGGACACAGGGGTCATCCCACACTCACTAAAAACAAGAGACATAGCCCCACTCGAAAAAGCTGGCAGTAAAGCAACTGCAAAGAACTACAGACCGATAGCTCTAACATCCCATATCATAAAAATCTTTGAGAGGGTTCTAAGAAGCAAGATCCCCACCCACCTAGATACCCATCAGTTACACAACCCAAGACAACACGGGTTTAGAGCAGGTCGCTCCTGCCTGTCCCAGCTACTGGACCACTATGACAAGGTCCTGGATGCTGTAGAGGATAAACAAAATACGGATGTAGTATACACAGACTTTGCAAAAGCTTTCAACAAGTGTGACCAAGGTGTAATAGCACACAAAATGCATTTTAGGGAATAACAGGAAACAGTTTGTAGATGGATCTAAAACTTCCTGACAAATAGAACACAAAGAGTAACAGTAAACAGAGTAAAGTCTGAGGCAGCTATGGTGAAAAGCTCTGTTCCACAAGGCACAGTACTCACTCCCATTCTATTCCTCATCCTCATTTCTGACAAAGATGTAAGCCATAGCTCCGTGTCTTCCTTTGTAGATGACACCCGGATTACCATGGCAGTGACCTCCATCGAAGACACTGCGAGACTCCAAGCAGACATCAACCAAATCTTCAAATGGGCCACTCAAAATGATATGAAGTTCAGTGAAGAGAAATTTCAACTACTCAGGGTATACAACAAATTCTAACCATACAAAAGAACAAAAACGTAATGTGAAGGCCCTGAGAGTGATAATGTCAGAGGATCTCGCCTTAAAAACCACAACAATGTATCTACCGCATCTGCTAGGAAAATGACAGGATGGATAATGAGAACCTTCACAACTACGGACGCCGAATCCATGATGATTCTCTTCAAATCGCTTGTTCTCTCTAGGCTGGAATACTGCTGTAGACTAACTGCCCCCTTCAAGGCTGGCAAAATTGTTGACCTAGAGAGTGTACACAGAACTTTCACGGCACACATAAGTACGATAAGGCACCTAAATTACTGGGAACAGTTGAAGTCTTTTGATTTGTATTCCCTTGAATGCAGGCAAGAGAGATACATGATAATATACGCTTGGAAAATCCTAGACGGATTAGTACTAAACTTGCACATGGAAATCACTCCATATGAAAGTAAAAGACTGGGCAGGAGATGCAACATTTCCCCAATGAAAAGCAGGGGCGCCACGAGTACACTGAGAGACAACACAATAAGTGTCAGGGGCCCAAGACTATTCAACTGCCTCCCAGCATACATAAGGGAGACTACCAATAGACCCGTGGCTGTCTTCAAGAAGGCACTGGGCAGGCACATAAAGTTAGTACCTGACCAGACGGGCTGTGGCTCGTATGTCAGTTTGCGTGCGGTCAGCAATAACAGCCTGATTCATCAGACCCTCATCCACCACGAGCCCTGGCATCAGACCAGGCTGCAGGGTCGTTGATCCCCGAAACCCCATCCAAGTATACTCTGAGTTATCCTGGGTGGAAACCCTCCCTACCCTGGTTTATCCTAGGTGGCTAACCATCCCTACCCTCGGTTATCCTGGGTGGCTAACCCCCTACACTGTGTTATCCGGCGTAGCTAACCCTCGCGGCCCTTCGCTATCCTGGAAAGCTAACCCTTCATACCCTGGGTTATCTAAGATACCTTGGGTATCCTAGATGGCTAATCCTCCTTACCTTTGGTTATCCTGGTTGGCTAACCTTCACAACCCTGGGTTATCCTCGGTGGCTAATCCTCCCCACCCTTGGGTACCCTGGGAGGCTTACCCTCCCGACCCTTGGTTTTCCTGGTTGGCAAAGCCTCCCTACCCTGGGTTAACCTGGGTGGTTAACCCTCCCTACACTGGGTTATTCTGGGAGATTAACCCTCCTTAGCGTGGGTTATCCTGGGTGATTAACACTTCCTACCATGAGTTTATCTGTGTGGCTAACACTCCTTACCCTGGGTTATCCTGGTTAGGTAACCCTGCAAACCCTGGGTTATCCTGGGTGGTTAACCTTCCTTACCCTGGGTTATCCTGGAGTTTACCTGGAGAGTTCCAGGGGTCAACGCCCCCGCAGCCCGGTCTGTGACCAGGCCTCCTGGTGGATCAGAGCCTGATCATCAACCAGGCTGTTACTGCTCGCTGCACGCAATCCAACGTACGAGCCACAGCCCGGCTGGTCAGGTACCGACTTTAGGTGCTTGCCCAGTGCCAGCTTGAAGACTGCCAGGGGTCTATTGGTAATTCCCCTCATGTGTGCTGGGAAGCAGCTGAACAGTCTCGGGCCCCTGACACGTATTGTTTTGTATTGTAACGTGCTAGTGACACCCCTGCTTTTCATTGGGGGGATGTTGCATCGTCTGCCAAGTCTTTTGCTTTCGTTGTGAGTGATTTTCGTGTGCAAGTTCAGTACTAGTCCCTCTAGGATTTTCCAGGTGTATATAATCATGTATCTCTCCCTCCTGCGTTCCAGGGAGTACAGGTTCAGGAACCTGAAGCGCTCCCAGTAACTGAGGTGTTTTATCTCCGTTATGCGCTCTGTGAAGGTTCTTTGTACATTTTCTAGGTCAGCAATTTCACCTGCCTTGAAAGGTGGTGTTAGTGTGCAGCAATATTCCAGCCTAGATAGAACAAGCGACCTGAAGAGTGTCGTCATGGGCTTGGCATCCCTAGTTTTGAAGGTTCTCATTATCCATCCTGTCATTTTTCTAGCAGCTGCAATTGATATGTTATGGTCCTTGAAGGTGAGATCCTCCGACATGATCACTCCCAGGTCTTTGACGTTTGTTTTTCACTTTATTTTGTGGCCGGAATTTGTTTTGTACTCTGATGAAGTTTTGATTTCCTCATGTCTACCATATCGGAGTAATTGAAATTTCTCATCGTTGAACTTCATATTGTTTTCTGCAGCCCATTGAAAGATTTGGTTGATGTCTGCCTGGAGCCTTGCAGTGTCTGCAATGGAAGACACTTGTCATGCAGATTCGGGTGTCATCTGCAAAGGAAGACATGGTGCTGTGGCTGACATCCTTGTCTATGTCAGATATGAGGATGAGAAACAAGATGGGAGCGAGTACTGTGCCTTGTGGAACAGAGCTTTTCACCGTAGCTGCCTCAGACTTTACTCTGTTGACTACTACTCTTTGTGTTCTGTTTGTGAGGAAATTATAGATCCATCTATCAACTTTTCCTGTTATTCCTTTAGCACGCATTTTGTGCGCTATTACGCCATGGTCACACTTGTCGAAGGCTCTTGCAAAGTCAGTATATATTACATCTGCATTCTTTTTGTCTTCTAGTGCATCTAGGACCTTGTCATAGTGATCCAATAGTTGGGACAGACAGGAGCGACCTGCTCTAAACCCATGTTGCCCTGGGTTGTGTAATTGATGGGTTTCTAGATGGGTGGTGATCTTGCTTCTTAGGACCCTTTCAAAGATTTTTATGATATGGGATGTTAGTGCTATCGGTCTGTAGTTTTTTGCTATTGCTTTACTGCCCCCTTTGTGGAGTGGGGCTATGTCTGTTCTTTTTAGTAGCTGTAGGACGACCCCCGTTTCCATGCTCCCTCTCCATAGGATGGTAAAAGCTCGTGATACGGGCTTCTTGCAGTTCTTGATGAACACGGAGTTCCATGAGTCTGGCCCTGGGGCAGAGTGCATGGGCATGTCATTTATCGCCTGTTCGAAGTCATTTGGCGTCAGGATAACGTCGGATAGGCTTGTGTTAACCAAATTCTGTGGCTCTCTCATAAAAAATTAATTTTGATCTTTGACTCAGTCTGGTTAGCGGCTCGCTAAAAACAGAGTCATATTGGGACTTGAGTAGCTCACTCATTTCCTTGCTGTCATCTGTGTAGGACCCATCTTGTTTAAGTAGGCCCAATACTGGACGTTGTTCTCGACTTAGATTTGGCATAGGAAAAGAATTACTTTGGGTTTCTATCGATTTCATTTATGGCTCTTAGTTCTTCCCGCGATTCCTGACTCCTCTAAGATTCCTTCAGTTTAAGTTCGATGTTTGCTATTTCTCTGACCAGTGACTCCCTACGCATTTCATATATATTGGCCTCTTTTAGCTGCTCTGTTATTCTTTTTCGTTGCCTGTAAAGGGAGCGCCTGTCTCTTTCTATTTTACATCTACTCCTCCTTTTTCTTGAAGGAATAAGCCTTGAGCATACATCGAGTGCCACCGAGTTAATCTGTTCTAGGCATAAGTTGGAGTCTGTGTTGCTTAGTCTATCTTCCCAGCTTATATCGGTTAGGACTTAGTTTACTTGGTCCCACTTTATGTTCTTATTATTGAAGTTGAATTTGGTGAAGGCTCCCTCATGACTAAACTCATTATGTCGGTCTGGAGCTCCGCGCATACATGTCTGAACCTCGATTATGTTGTGATCTGAGTATATTGTTTTTGACATGGTGACATTTCTTATCAGATCATGATTGTTAGTGAAGATGAGGTCTAGTGTATTCTCCAGTCTAGTGGGCTCTATTATTTGCTGGTTTAAGTTGAATTTTGTGCAGACTAACCCTCCCTACTATGAGCTATCCTGGATGGCTAACCCTCTCCCCCCTGGGTTATCCTGTGTGGCTATCCCTCCCTCCCCTGGGATATCTTGGGTGGGTAAACCTCCCAACCGTGGGTTATCCTAGGTCCCTAACCCTCTCCACCCTGGGTTATCCAGGGTGACTAACCCTCCCCACCCTAGGTTATCCTGGGTGGCTAACCATCCTTAACCTGGGCTATCCTAAGAGGCTAACCCTCCCTACCTGGGGCTATCTAGGTGGCTAACACCCCTACCCTGGGTTATCCTGGTTGGAGACCTGGAGACCTGGAGGGAGTTCCGGGGGTCAACGCCCCCGCGGCCCGGTCTGTGACCAGGCGTCCTTAGGTCAGTGTCCCAGGATGCGACCCACACCAGTCGACTAACACCCAGGTACCCATTTTACTGATGGGGAACATAGACAACAGGTGGAAAGAAACACGTCCAATGTTTCTACTCTGGCTGGGAATCGAACCCAGGCCCTCACCGTGTGAAGCGAGAGCGTTAACCACCAGGCCACCAGAGCTAACCTTCTCTACCCTGGGTAATCCTGGGTAGCTAACCATCCCTACCCTAGGTTCTCCAGGTTGGTTAGCCTTCTCTACCATGGGTTAACATACGTGGCTAACCCTCTCTACCTTAGGTGATCCTGCGTGACTTAGCCTCCTAATCCTGGGATATCCAGGGTGACTTACCCTCCCTATCCTCGGTTATAAAAGATGGCTAATCCCTTCATATACTTGGTTATATTGAGTGGTTAATCCTTCCTACCCTGGGTGATCCTAAATGGCTACCCCACATTATTCTTGGTTATCCAGAGTGGTTACCCTTCCCTATCCTTGGTTATCCAGGGTGGCTAACCCTCCCTATCCTGGGTTATCATGGGTGGCTAACCATCTCAATCCTGGTTGTATCCTGGGAGGATAACCTTCCCTATCCTTGATTATCCTGGGCAGCTAACCCTTCTTAGCCTGGGTTATAAAGGGTGGTTAACCTTCCCTATCTTGTGTTATCCTGGGTGGCTAACCCTCTGTATCATGGGTTATCATGGAAGGAAAACCCTCCCTATCCTAGGTTATCCTGGGTGGCTAACCCTTCTTAACATGGGTTATAAAGGGTGGTTAACCATCCCTACCTTGAGTTATCATGAATGGCTAACCCTCCTTATCCTGGGATATCCTAGGCTAACAATCAATATCCTGGGTAATCCAGGGTGGCTAACCCTCCCTACCCTGGGTTATCCTAGGTGGCTAACAATCCCTATCCTGGGTTATCCAGGATGGCTAACAATCCCTATCCTGGGTTATCCAGGGTGGTTAACCCTCCCTACCCTGGGTTATCCTGGATGGCTAAGCCTTCTTACCCTGGGTGGTTAACCCTACATACCCTAAGTTATGCTGAGTGGTTAGCCCTCCTTTTTGTGGGTTATCCAGGGCAGCTAACCCTCCCCTGTCCTCGGTTATTCAGGGTGGCTAACCCTCCCTTCCCTGAGTAATCATGGGTGGTTAACCCTCCTTATTATGGGTTATCCAGGATCGCACTCTCCCTATCCTGGGTGGCTACCCCTCCCTATCCTGTGTTATCCTGTGTGGCTAACCCTACCTATCATTCGAAATTCTGGGTGGCTAAGTTTCCCTATCCTGGGTTATCCAGGATGGTTAATCCTCCCTCTCCTGGGTTATCCAGGGCGGCTAACCCTACCTGTCCTGAGTTATCCAGGGTTTCTAACATTCCATATCATGGCCTATCAAGGGTGGCCAACAATCAGTATCCTGGGTTATCCAGGGCTGCTAACAATCTCTATTCTGGGTTATCCAAGGTAGCTAACCCTCCCTATCCTGTGTTATTCAGGGTGGCTAACCCTCCCTACCCTGGGTTATCAAGTGTGGTGAACCCTCCCTATTGTGGGTGGCTAGCCCTATCCTCGGTTATTCTGGGTAGCTAATTCTCCCTATCCTTTGTTATCCTGGGTGGTTAACCCTCCCAATCCTGGATTATCCTGGGTGGCTAACCCTCCCTACCCTGGGTTATGCTGGGTGGCTAACCCTCCATATCCTGAGTGGCTAACCCTCCATATCCTGGGTGGCTAACCCTTCATATCCTGGGTTATCCTGGGTGGCTAACCCTCCATATCCTGGGTGGCTAACCCTCCCTACCCTAGGTTAACCAGGGTGGCTAATCCTCCCTGTCCAGGGTGATCCTAGGTGGTTAACCCTTCTTATCCTGGGTGGATAACCATCCCTACCCTGAGTTACCTTGGGTGGATAACCCACCCTACACTGTGTAATCCTCGGTGGCTAACCCTCGTCATCCTGGGTTGTTCAGGGCGGGTAACCCTCCCTATCCTGGGTTACCCCGGGTGGCTAACCCTCCTTATCTTGGGCTATACAAGTTGGCAAACCCTCATTACCATGGGTTATCCTGGTTGGAGAATCCTCCCTACCCTGGGTTATGCTGGGTGGCTAACCTTTCCTATCGTGGGTTACCCTGGGTTACTAACCCTCCATGTCCAGGGTTATCCTAGGTAGTTAACCCTCCATATCTTCGGTTATCCTGAATGGCAAACCCTGCCAATCCTGGGTTATCCTGGGTGGCTAAGTCTCCCTGTCCTGGATTATCCTGCGTAGCTAACCCTCGCTACCCTGGGTTATCCTGGGTCGCTAGCCCTCTGTATCGTTGGTTATTCAGGGTGGCTAACCCTCCCTATCCTGGGTCGCTATCCCTCCCTATCCGTGGTGTCTAACCCTCCCTATCCTGGGCAATACTGGGTGGATTACCCTCCCTGTCCTGGGTTATCATGGGCAGCTAACCGTCTTTATTCTGGGTTATCCTGGGAGGCTAACCCTCCCTATCCTGAGTTATCCAGGGTGGCTAACCCTACCTGTCCTGGGTTAACCAGGGATGCTAACACTCCATATCCTGGCCTATCCAGGGATACCAACAATCAGTATCCTGGGTTATCAAGGGTTGCTAGCAATCCCTATCCTGGGTTATGCTGTGTGGCTAACCTTCCCTATCGTGGGTTACCCTGGGTTGCTAACCATCCCTATTCTGGGTTATCCTGGGTGGCTATCCCTCCCTATCCTGGGTGGCTAACCCTCCATATGCTGAGTGGCTAACCCTACGTACCCTTCGGAGTTCTGGGTGGCTAAGTCTCCTTATCCTGGGTTATCCAGGGTGGCTAACCCTCCCTATCCTAGGTTATTAAGGGTGGCTCACCCTCTCTATCTTGGGATATCCTGGGTGGTTAACCTTACCTGTCCTGTATTATCCAGAGTTGCTAACACTCAATATCCTGGGCTATCCAGGGTGCCCAACAATCAGTATCCTGGGTTATCCAGGCTTGCAAACAATCCCTATCCTGTGTTATAAAATGTGGCTAACCTTCCCTATCCTGTGTTATCAAAAGTACCAAACCCTCCCTATCCTGGGTTATCCTGGGTAGATAACCCTCTGCATCCTGGGTTATCCTGAGTGGCTAACCCTCCCTATCCTGGGTTATCCTGGGTGGCAAACACTCCGTACGCCGGGTTATCCAGGGTGGTGAACCCTCCTTATTCTGGGAGGCTAACCCTATCCTCGGTTATCCTGGGTGGCTAATCCTCCCTAACCTGGTTCATCCAGGTAGGCTAACCCTCCCAGTCCTGGGTTATTTATGGTAGCTAACCCTCCCTACACTGGGTTATCCTGTGTCGCTTGCCCTCTCTATCGTTCGTTATCCAGGGTGGCTAACCCTCCCTATCCTGGTTGGCTAACCCTTCCTATCCTGAGTGGTTAACCCTTTCTATCCTTGGTTATCCAGGGTGATTAACCTTCCCTATCCTGGATTATCCTGGGTTGTTCACCCTATCCAGGGTTATCCTGGGTGGCTAACCCTCCCTATCCTGAGTTATACTGGAAAGCTAACCATCCCTATCCTGAGTTATCCTGGGTGGCTAACCATCGCTATCCTGGGTTATCCTGGGTGGCTATCCTTTCCTATCCTGGGTGGCTAACCCTCCCTATGCTGGGTGGCTAATACTCTCTATCCTCGGTTATCCTGAGTGGCTAACCCTCCCTATGCTGGGTTATCAAGGGTGGCTAGCCCTCTCTATCCTAGGGTATCCTGGGTGGCTAACCCTCAAATATGACGGTTTAACCAGGGTGGCTAACCCTCCCTATCCTGGGTTATCCTGGGTGCCTAACCATCCCTATCCAGGGTTATCCTGGGTGGCTAGCCCTCCCTATCCAGGGTTATCCTGGTTGCCTAACCATCCCTACCCTAGGTTATCCCGGGTGGCTAACCCTTCACATCCTGGATTATCCTGGATGGCTAACCCTTCCTATCCTGGATTATCCAGGGATGCTAACCCTCTCTCTCCTGGGTTATCCTGGGTGGCTAACCCTTCCTATTCTGGGTTATCCTGGGTTATTAACCTACATATCTGGGTTATCCTGGGTGGATAACCCTCCCTACGCTGGGTTATTTTGGGTTGGTAACCCTTCCTACCCTACCCTGGGTTATCCTACATGGCTAACTCTCCCTGTCCTGAGGTATCCTGGGTTGCTAACCGTCCTTATCCAACGTTATCCTGGGTTGCTAACCCTCCCTCCCCTGGGTTACCCTGGGTGGCTAACCCTTCATATCCTGGGTTACCCTGGGTGGCTAATCTCCCTATCCTGGGTTATCATGGGTGGCTAACCTCCCTATCCTGGGTTTTCCCGGGCGGCTAACGCTCCCTACCCTGGGTTATCGTGGGGGGCTAACCCTTCTTATCCTGGGTTATCCTGGGGGCTAACCCTCCCTATCCTGGGTGTTTAACCCTCCCGATCTTGGATTATCCTGGGTGGCTAACCAATCCTATTTTGAGTGGATAACCCTTCCTATCCTGGGTTATCCTGTATGACTAACCCTCCCTATCCTGGGTTATCCTGGGTGGGTAACCCTCCCTATTCTAATTTATCCTGGATGACTAACCCTCCCTATTCTGGGTGGCTAACCCTTCCTATCCTGGGTTATCCTGGGTGGTTACCCCTCTTTATCCTGGGTTATCCTGGTTGGCTAATCCTCCCTATCCTGGGCTATCCTAGGTGGCTAACCCTCCCTATCCTGGGTGGCTAACCCTCCCTACCCTGGGATATCCTGGGTGGCTAGCCCTTCCTATCCTTGGTTATCCTTGGTGGCTAACCCTCCCTATCGCGGGTTATCCTGGGTGACTAACCCTCCCTACCCTAGGTTATCCCGTTTGGCTAACCCTTCCCATCCTGGATTTTCCTGGATGGCTAACCCTTTCTATCCTGGATTATCCTGGGTTGCTAGCCCTCTCTCCCCTGGGTTATCCTGGGTGACTAACCCTTCCTATTCTGGGTTATCCGGGGTTATTAACCTACATATTTGGGTTATCCTGGGTGGCTAACCCTCCGTACGCTGGGTTATTTTGGGTTGGTAACCCTCCCTACCCTGGGTTATCCTGGGTGGCTAACTCTCCCTGTCCTGAGGTATCCTGGGTTGCTAACCGTCCTTATCCAGCGTTATCCTGGGATGCTAACCCTCCCTCCCCTGGGTTACCCTGGGTGGCTAACCCTTCATATCTTGGGTTACCCTGGGTGGCTAATCTCCCTATCCTGGGTGGCTAACCTCCCTATCCAGGGTTTTCCTGGGCAGCTAACGCTCCCTACCCTGGGTTATCGTGGGTGGCTAACTCTTCCTATCCTGGGTTATCCTGGGGGCTAACCTTTCCTATCCTGGGTGTTTAACTCTCCCGATCTTGGATTATCCTGGGTGGCTAACCCTTCCTATTTTGGGTGGCTAACCCTTCGTATCCTGGGTTATCCTGTGTGGCTAACCCTCCCTCTCCTGGGTTATCCTGGCTAACCCTCCCGATCCTGGATTATCCTGGGTGGGTAACCCTCCCTATCCTAATTTATCCTGGGCGACTAACCCTCCCTAATTCTGGGTGGCTAACCCTTCCTATCCTGGGTTGTCCTGGGTGGCTACCCCTCTTTATCCTGTGTTATCCTGGTTGGCTAATCCTCCCTATCCTAGGCTATCCTGGGTGGCTAACCCTCCCTATACTGGGTTATCCTGGGTGGCTAACCCTCCCTACCCTGGGATATCCTGGGTGGCTAGCCCTTCCTATCCTTGGTTATCCTTGGTGGCTAAGCCTCCCTATCCTGGGTCGCTAACCCTCCCTATCGCGGGTTATGCTGGGTGACTAACCCTCCCTACCCTAGGTTATTCTGAGTGACTAACCCTTCCTATCCTGGGTTATCCTGGTTGGCTAATCCTTCCTATCCTGGGTTATCCTGGATGGCTAACCCTCCCTATCCTGGGTTATCCTGGGTGACTAACCCTCCCTATCCTGGGATATCCTTGGTGGCTAATCCTCCCTATTCTGTGTTATCCTGGGTGGCTAACCCTCCCTATCCTGGATTATCCTGGGTGGCTAACCATCCCTATCATGGGTGGCTAGCCCTCCCTACCCTGGGTGGCTAACCCTCCCTATCCTGGATTATCCTGGGTGGCTAACCATCCCTATCATGGGTGGCTAGCCCTCCCTACCCTGGATGGCTAACCCTCCCTATCCTGAGTTATCCTGGGTCGCTAACATAAGAACATAAGAAAGGAGGAACACTGTAGCAGGCCCGTTGGCCCATACTAGGCAGGACCTTTACAATCCATCCCACTAACAAAACATTTGCCCAACCTAATTTTCAATGCTACCCAAGAAATAATCTCTGATAACTCTATCTACTCATTTGCAAGTCCCAATCAAATTCAACCCCTCTCACTCATATATTTATCCAACCTAAATTTGAAACTACCCAAGGTTTTAGCCTCAATAACCCAACTAGGTAGACTGTTCCACTCATCAACTACCCTATTTCCAAACCAATACTTTCCTATGTCCTTTCTAAATCTAAACTTATCTAATTTAAATCCATTACTGCGGGTTCTCTCTTGGAGAGATATCCTCAAGACCTTGTTAATATCCCCTTTATTAATACCTATCTTCCACTTATACACTTCGATCAGGTCTCCCCTCATTCTTCGTCTAACAAGTGAATGTAACTTAAGAGTCTTCAATCTTTCTTCATAAGGAAGATTTCTAATGCTATGTATTAATTTAGTCATCCTACGCTGAATGTTTTCTAACGAATTTATGTCCATTCTGTAATATGGAGACCAGAACTGAGCTGCATAATCTAGGTGAGGCCTTACTAATGATGTATAAAGCTGCAGTATGACCTCTGGACTTCTGTTGCTTACACTTCTTGATATAAATCCCAGTAATCTATTTGCCTTATTACGTACGCTTAGGCATTGCTGTCTTGGTTTAAGGTTGCTGCTTACCATAACCCCCAAGTCCTTTTCGCAATCTGTATGGCTAAGTTCTACATTATTTAACTTATAAGTGCTAGGGCTGAAAATATAAACACATATGCAGTATGTGATCCTTTAATGACAACGTTTCGCCCACACAGTGGGCTTTTTCAAGTCACAAACAGACCTGTGTGACTTGAAAAAGCCCACTGTGTGGGCGAAACGTTGTCAATAAAGGATCACATTATACTGCATGTGTGTTTATATTTTCATTGTGTCAGTATTTTATACCATTTATTTCCAAGTGCTAGGGTTATGGACACTCCCAAGCTTCAGAACCTTGCATTTATCTACATTAAACTGCATCTGCCACTTTTCTGACCAAGAATAGAGTTTGTTTAAATCCTGAAGTTCCATAACATCTACATTTGAATCAATTATCCTACCTATCTTTGTGTCATCGGCGAATTTGCTCACATCACTAGTAATACCCTCATCAAGGTCATTGATATATGACTCACGAAATCGTAATGACACGATTGCAAACAAACCATACCACGGGCGGGATTGAACCCGCGGTCAGAGAGTCTCAAAACTCCAGACCGTCGCGTTAGCCACTAGACCAGCTAGCCACAATAAGATTCATCCAACTAGGTATATTTCTACACCATAGGAAGGTTAGCATAGGCACCACTGTGACCACAAATGCAAGTTTTTACAGACGAATCTCCAGCTAGCGTGGCCGTGACGAACTCTAGCTCAAGTCCCCTCAATGCCGTCAACATGACTCACGGCCACGCTAGCTGGAGATTCGTCTGTAAAAACTTGCATTTGTGGTCACAGTGGTGCCTATGCTAACCTTCCTATGGTGTAGAAATATACCTAGTTGGACTAAACTTATTGTGGCTAGCTGGTCCAGTGGCTAACGCGACGGTCTGGAGTTTTGAGACTCTCTGACCGCGGGTTCAATCCCGCCCGTGGTATGGTTTCATTGATATATATTATAAACAACAATGGGCCTAAGACTGATCCCTGTGGTACGCCACTTGTTACAGATCCCCACTCAGATTTAACCCCATTTATGCACACTCTCTGCTTCCTATTAGTGAGCCATGACTCGATCCATGACAGCGTTTTACCCCCAATGCCATGAGCAGCCACTTCAACAGTCTCTGATGTGGTACTCTATCAAAAGCCTTACTAAAATCTAAATAAGTAATATCGAATTCTTTATCCTGATCAACGGCCTCAAAAGCTTTGCTGAAGAAGGTTAATAAATTAGTTAGGCAGGAACGGCCTCTCGTGAATCTATGCCGAGTATCGTTAATCAAGCTATGCTTATCCAGATGGCTTCTTATATTATCAGCTACAATTGACTCTAGTAACTTGCCTATAATTGAGGTCAGGCTTATTGGGCGGTAATTTGACGGTAACGACTTGTTCCCTGTTTTAAAAATTGGAATTACATTAGCCATCTTCCACATATCAGACACTACACCTGTTTGAAGAGATAAATTAAAAATATTAGTTAATGGTTCACAGAGTTCCACTTTACACTCTTTAAGAACCCTTAAAACAGTTCATCAGGACCCGGGGATTTGTTTTGCTTCAGTCGGTCTATCTGCTTGATAACCCTCCCTATCCTGGGTGGCTAACCCTCCCTCTCCTGGGTTATCCTGGGTGGCTAACCCTTCCTCTCCTGGGTTATCCTGGGTGGCGAACCCTCCCTCTCCTGGGTTATCCTGGATGGCGAACCCTCCCTCTCCTGGGTTATCCTGGGTGGCTAACCCTCCCTCTCCTGGGTTATCCTGGGTGGCTAACCCTCCCTCTCCTGGGTTATCCTGGGTGGCTAACCCTTCCTATCTTGGGTTATCCTGGGTGGCTAACCCTCCCTCTCCTGGGTTATCCTGGGTGGCTAACCCTTCCTATCTTGGGTTATCCTGGGTGGCTAACCCTCCCTCTCCTGGGTTATCCTGGGTGGCTAACCCTCCCTCTCCTGGGTTATCCTGGGTGGCTAACCCTTCCTATCTTGGGTTATCCTGGGTGGCTAACCCTCCCTCTCCTGGGTTATCCTGGGTGGCTCACCCTCCCTCTCATGGGTTATCCTGGGTGGCTAACCCTTGTTATCTTGGGTTATCCTGGGTGGCTAACCCTCCCTCTCCTGGGTTATCCTGGGTGGCTAACCCTCCCTCTCCTGGGTTATCCTACGTGGCTAACCCTTCCTATCTTGGGTTATCCTGGGTGGCTCACCCTCCCTCTCATGGGTTATCCTGGGTGGCTAACCCTTGTTATCTTGGGTTATCCTGGGTGGCTAACCCTCCCTCTCCTGGGTTATCCTGGGTGGCGAACCCTCCCTCTCCTGGGTTATCCTAGGTGGATAACCCTTCCTATCTTGGGTTATCCTGGGTGGCTAACCCTCCCTCTCCTGGGTTATCCTGGGTGGCTAACCCTCCCTCTCCTGGGTTATCCTGGGTGGCGAACCCTCCCTCTCCTGGGTTATCCTGGGTGGCGAACCCTCCCTCTCCTGGGTTATCCTAGGTGGCTAACCCTTCCTATCTTGGGTTATCCTGAGTGGCTCACCCTCCCTCTCATGGGTTATCCTGGGTGGCTAACCCTTGTTATCTTGGGTTATCATGGGTGCCTAACCCTCCCTCTCCTGGGTTATCCTGGGTGGCTAACCCTCCCTCTCATGGGTTATCCAAGGTGGCTAACCCTTCCTATCTTGGGTTATTAGGTAAGACACATATGCAACAGTTAGGTATGTGTCTTACCTAACAACCTGTCGGTATTTTATACCATTTTAATACCTTGGGTTATCCTGGGTGGCTAACCCTCCCTCTCCTGGGTTATCCTGGGTGGCTAACCCTTCCTATCTTGGGTTATCCTTGGTGGCTAACCCTCCCTCTCCTGGGTTATCCTGGGTGGCTAACCCTCCCTCTCCTGCATTATCCTGGGTGTCTAACCCTCCCTCTCCTGGGTTATCCTGGGTGGCTAACCCTCCCTCTCCTGGGTTATCCTGGGTGGCTAACCCTTCCTATCTTGGGTTATCCTTGGTGGATAACCCTCCCTCTCCTGGGTTATCCTGGGTGGCTAACCCTCCCTCTCCTGGGTTATCCTGGGTGGCTAACCCTTCCTATCTTGGGTTATCCTGGGTGGCTAACCCTTCCTATCTTGGGTTATCCTGGGTGGCTAACCCTCCCTCTCCTGGGTTATCCTGGGTGGCTAACCCTTCCTATCTTGGGTTATCCTGGGTGGCTAACCCTTGCTATCTTGGGTTATCCTGGGTGGCTAGCCCTTCCTATCTTGGGTTATCCTGGGTGGATAACCCTACCTCTCCTGGGTTGTCCTGGGTGGCTAACCCTCCCTATCTTGGGTTATCCTGGGTGGCTAACCGTCCCTACCCTGGGTTATCCTGGGTCGCTAACCCTCCGTATCCTAGGTTATCGTGGGTGGTTAACACTCCCTATGCCGGGTTATCCAGGGTGGCTAACCCTCCCTATGCCGGGTTATCCAGGGTGGCTAACCCTCCCTATCCTGGGTGGCTAACCCTATCCTCGGTTATCCTCAGTGGCTAATCCTCCCTATCCTGGTTTATCCAAGTAGGTTAACCCTCCCTATCCAGGGTTATCCTTGGTAGCTAACCCTCCCTATCCTGGATTATCCTGCATAGCTAACCCTCCCTATGCTGGGTTATCCTGTGTCGCTTGCCCTCTGTATCGTTCGTTATCCAGGGTGGCTAACCCTCCCTATCCTGGGTAGCTAACCCTTCTTGAGTGGCTAACCCTCCCTATCCTGGGTTATGGTAGGTGGAATACCTTCCCTATCCTGGGTTATCAAGGGTGGCTAACGCTCCCTGTCCTGGGTTATCCTGGGTGGCTAACCCTAACTATGCTGTATTATCCAGGGTGGCTAACGCTTCCTATCCTAGGTTATCCTGGGTGGGTAACCTTCTCTATGCTCGGTTATCCAGTGTGGTTAACCCTCCCTATCCTGGGTTATCCTAGGGGTGGCTAACCCTCTATCCAGGGTTATCCTAGGAGGCTAACGCTTCCTATTCTGGCTTATCCTGGGTGGCTAACCCTCCCAATACTGGGTTATCGAGGGTGGCTAACCCTCCCTATCGTTCATTATCAGGGGTGGCTAACCCTCTCTATCCTGGGTTATCCTGGGTGGCTAACCCTCTCTATCCTGGGTTATCCTGGGTGGCTAACACTCCCTATCCTGGATTATACTGGGTTAACCCTATCCAGGATTATCCTGGGTGGATAACCCTCCCTATCCTGAGTTATCCTGGGAGGCTAACCATCCCAATGGTGGGTTATAAAGTGTGGCTAACCCTCCCTATGCAGTGTTATCCAGTGTGGCTAACCCTCCCTACCCTGTGTGGCTAACCCTCCCTATACTGGATTATCGAGGGTCGCTAACCCTCCCTATCGTTCATTATCAGGGGTGGCTAACCCTCTCTATCCTGGGTTATCCTGGGTGGCTAACACTATCCTGGGTTATCCTGGGTGGCTAACATTCCCTATCCTGGATTATACTGGGTTGTTAACCCTATCCAGTATTATCCTGGGTGGCTAACCCTCCCTATCCTGAGTTATCCTGGGAGGCTAACCATCCCTATTCTGAGTTATCCTGGGTGGCTAACCCTCCCTATGCTGGGTTATCCATTATGGCTAACCCTCCCTATGCTGTGTTATCCAGTGTAGCTAACCCTCCCTACCCTGGGTGGCTAACACTATGCTCGGTTATCCTGGGTGTCTAACCCTCCCTATGCTGGGTTATCCAGGGTGGCTAGCCCTCACTATCCTAGGGTATCCTGGGTAGCTAACCCTTAACTATGACGGTTTATCCAGGGAGGCTAACCCACCCTATCCTGGGTTATCCTGGGAGCATAACCCTCCCTATCCAGGGTTATCCTGAGTGGCTAACTCTCCCTATGCTGGGTTATGCAGGGTGGCTAACCCTTATTCTCCCGGACCTGGAGTTTACCTGGATAGAGTTCCGGGGGTCAACGCCCCCGCGGCCCGGTCTGTGACCAGGACTCCTGGTGGATCAGAGCCTGATCAATCAATCAGGCTGTTGCTGCTGGCTGCACGCAAACCAACGTACGAGCCACAGCCCGGTTGGTCAGGAACCGACTTTAGGTGCTTGTCCAGTGCCAGCTTGAAGACTGCCAGGGGTCTATTGGTAATCCCCCTTATGTATGCTGGGAGGCAGTTGAACTCTCCTGTGTTATCCTGGGTGGTTAACCCTCCCTATCCAGGGTTATCCTTGCTGCCTAATCCTCCCGATCCTGACTAGCTAACCGTCCCCCTCTTGAGTTATCCTGGGTGGCTAACCCTCCCTACCCTGAGTTATCATGGGTAGCTAACTCTCCCTACCCTGGGTTATCCTGGGTGGCTAACCCTTTCTATCTAGGGTTATCCTGTATGGGTAACCCTTTCCATCCAGGGTTATCATGTGTGGCTAACCCTTTCCATCCAGGGTTATCATGTGTGGCTAACCCTTTCTATTCTGCGTTATCCTAGGTGGCTAACCCTCCCTCTCCTGTGTCATCCTGGGTTGCTAACCCTCCCAATCCAGGGTTATCCTGGTTCACTAACTCTCCCTAATTAGGTTATCCCGGGTGGCTAACCCTTCCCATCCTGGATGGCTAACGATTCCTATCCTGGGTTATCCTGGGTGGCTAACCCTTCCTCTCCTGGGTTGCCAGCCATTCCTATCCTGCGTTATCCTGGGTTGCTAACCTTCTCTCTCCTGGGTTATCCTGGGTGACTAACCCTTCCTATCTTGGGTTATCCTGGGTTGCTAACCTCCATATCCTGGGTTATCCTGGGTGGCTAACCCTCTCTACTCTGGGTTATTTTGGGATGGAAACCCTCCCCACCATGGGTTATCCTGGGTGACCAACCCTCCCTGTCCTGGGGTATCCTGGGTTGCTAACCGTCCCTATCCTGGGTAATCCTGGGTTGCTAACTCTCCCTATCCTGGGTTATCCAGGGTGGCTAACCCTACCTATCCTGTGTTATCCTGGTTGGCTAATCCCCCCTATCCTGGTTTATCCTGGTAACTAACCCTCCCTATCCTGGGACATCCTTGGTGGCTAGCCCTACGTATCCTGGGTTATTCTTGGTGGCTAACCCTACCAATCCTGGCTGGATAACCCTTCCTACCCTTGGTTATCCTGGTTGGCTAATCCTCCCTATTCTGGGCTATGCTGGGCGGCTAACCTTCCCTATCCTGAGTTATCCAAGGTGGCTAACCATCCCTACCCTGGGATATCCTGGGTGGCTAGCCCTTCCCATCCTGGGTTATCCTTGGTGGCTAACCCTCCCTATCCTGGCTTATCCTGGGAGGCTAACCCTCCCTATCCTGAGTTATCCTGGGTGGCTAACCCTCCCTATCCTAGGTTATCATGGGTGGCTAACCCTTCCTATCCTGGGTTATCCTGGTGACTAACCCTCCCTATCATGGGACATCCTTGGTGGCTAGCCCTACGTATCCTGGGTTATCCTTGGTGGCTAACCCTACCTATCCTGGCTGGATAACCCTTCCTATCCTGGGTTATCCTGGTTGGCTAATCCTCCCTATTCTGGGCTATCCAGGGTGGCTAACCCTTCCTATCCTGAGTTATCCAGGGTGGCTAACCCTCCCTATCCTAGGTTATCATGGGTGGCTAACCCTTCCTATCCTGGGTTATCCTGGTGACTAACCCTCCCTATCATGGGACATCCTTGGTGGCTAGCCCTTCCCATCCTGGGTTATCCTTGGCGGCTAACCCTCCCTATCCTGGATTATCCTGGTGGCTAACCATCCCTATCCAGAGATCCTGAGTGGCTAACCCTCCCTATCATAGGTTATCCTGGGTGACTAACCCTTTCTATCATGTGTGGCTAACCCTTCCTATCCTGGGTTATCCTGGTTAGCTAATCCTCCCTATCCTGGGTTATCCTGGGTGACTAACCCTCCCTATGAGTTATCCTGGGTCGCTAACCCTCCCTATCTTGGGTTATCCTGGGTGGCTAACCCTCCCTATCCTGGGCTATCCTGGGCGGCTAACCCTCCCTATCCTGGGTTATCTTGGGGGGCTAACCCTCCCAATCCTGAGTTATCCTGGGTCGCTAACCCTCCCTATCTTGGGTTATCCTGGGTGGATAACCCTCCTTCTCCTAGGTTATCCAGGGTGGCTAACCGTTCCTATCCTAGGTGGCTAACTCTCCCTATCCTGGGTGGCTAACCCTCCCTATCCTGGGTTATCCTGGGTGGCTAACCCTCCCTATCCTGGGTTATCCTGGGTGGCTAACCCTCCCTATTCTGCGTGGCTAACCCTACCTATCCAGGGTTATCCAGGGTGGCTAACCCTACCTATCCTGGTTTATCCTGGGTGGCTAGCATTCCCTATCATAGGTGGTTAACCCTTCCTATCCTGGGTGGCTTACCCTTCCTATCCCGGGTTATCCTGTGAGGCTAACCCTCCATATCCTGGGTTATCCTGGGTGGCTAACCTTTCCTATCCTGGATTATCCTGGGTGGCTAACCATCCCTATCCTGGGTTATCCAGGGTGGCTAACCCTTCCTATCCTGGGTTATCCTGGTTGGCTACTCCCCCCTATCCTGGGTTATCCTGGTGACTAACCCTCCCTATCCGGGGACATCCTTTGTGGCTAGCCCTATGTATCCTGGGTTATCCTTGGTGGCTAACCCGCCCTATCCTGGCTGGCTAACCCTTCCTATCCTGGGTTATCCTGGTTGGCTAATCCTCCCTTTTCTGGGCTATCCTGTGAGGCTAACCCTCCCTATCCTGAGTTATCCAGGGTGGCTAACCCTCCCTAGCCTGGGATATCCTGGGTGGCTAGCCCTTCCCATCCTGGGTTATCCTTGGTGGCTAACCCTCCCTATCCTGGCTTATCCTGGGTGGCTAACCCTCCCTATCCTGGCTTATCCTGGGTGGCTAACCCTACCTATCCTAGGTTATCCTGGGTGACTAACCCTTCCTATCATGGGTGGCTAACCCTTCCTATCCTGGGTTATCCTGTTTGGCTAATCCTCCCTACCCTGGGTTATCTTGGGTGGCTAACCCTTCCTATCCTGGGTTATCCTGGGTGGCTAACCCTCCCTATCCTGGATGGCTAACCCTACCTATCCAGGGTTATCCTGGGTTGCTAACCCTCCCTATCCTGTGTTATCCTGGGTTGCTAACCCTTCCTATCTTTTGTTATCCTGAGTGGCTACCCCTCCCTATCTTGGGTTATCCTGGGTGGCTAACCCTTCCTATTAGGGGTTATCCTGGGTGGCTAACCCTCCCTATCCTGGGTTATCCTGGGTGGCTAACCCTCCCTATCCTGGGTTATCCTGGGTGGCTAACCCTTCCTATCCTGGGCTATCCTGGGTGGCTAACCTTCCCTATCCTGGGTTATCCTGGGTGGCTAACCCTCCCTATCCTGGGCTATTCTGGGTGGCTAACCCTCCCTATCCTGGGTGGCTAACCCTCCCTATCCTGGGTTGCTAACCCTTCCTATACTGGTTTGCTAACCCTCCAAATCCTGGTTTATCCAGGGCTGCTAACCCTCCCTATCTTGGGTTATCCTGGGTTGCTAACCCTTCCTATCCTGGGTTATCCTGGGTTGCTAACCCTTCCTATCCTGGGTTATCCTGGGTTGCTAACACTCCCTATCTTGGGTTATCCTGGGTTGCTAACCCTTCCTATCCTGGGTTATCCTGGGTTGCTAACCCTTCCTATCCTGGGTTGCTAACCCTCCTTATCCTGGGTTATCCTGGGTTGCTAACCCTTCCTATCCTGGGTTATCCTGGGTTCCTAACGCTTCCTATCCTGGGTTATCCTGGGTTGCTAACCCTCCTTATCCTGGGTTGCTAACCCTTCCTATCCTGGGTTGCTATTATTATTATTATTATAATCAAAAAGAAGCGCTAAGCCACAAGGGCTATACAGCGCTGCTGGGTTGCTAACCCTCCTTATCCTGGGTTATCCTGGGTTGCTAACCCTTCCTATCCTGGGTTATCCTGGTTTGCTAACCCTCCAAATCCTGGGTTATCCTGGGCTGCTAACCCTCCCTATCTTGGGTTGTCCTGGGTTGCTAACCCTTCCTATCCTGGGTTATCCTGGGTTGCTAACCCTTCCTATCCTGGGTTATCCTGGGTTGCTAACCCTTCCTATCCTGGGTTATCCTGGGTTGCTAACCCTCCTTATCCTGGGTTATCCTGGGTTGCTAACCCTCCTTATCCTGGGTTATCCTGGGTTGCTAACCCTTCCTATCCTGGGTTATCCTGGGTTGCTAACCCTCCTTATCCTGGGTTATCCTAGGTTGCTAACCCTCCTTATCCTGGGTTATCCTGGGTTGCTAACCCTTCCTATCCTGGGTTATCCTGGGTTGCTAACCCTCCTTATCCTGGGTTATCCTGGGTTGCTAACCCTTCCTATCCTGGGTTGCTAACCCTTCCTATCCTGGGTTATCCTGGGTTGCTAACCCTCCTTATCCTGGGTTATCCTGGGTGGCTAACTCTCATCCTGGGTTATCCTGGGTTGCTAACCCTTCCTATCCTGGGTTATCCTGGGTTGCTAACCCTCCTTATCCTGGGTTGCTAACCCTTCCTATCCTGGGTTATCCTGGGTTCCTAACGCTTCCTATCCTGGGTTATCCTGGGTTGCTAACCCTCCTTATCCTGGGTTGCTAACCCTTCCTATCCTGGGTTATCCTGGGTTGCTAACCCTCCTTATCCTGGGTTATCCTGGGTTGCTAACCCTTCCTATCCTGGGTTATCCTGGGTTGCTAACCCTCCTTATCCTGGGTTGCTAACCCTTCCTATTCTGGGTTATCCTGGGTTGCTAACCCTCTGTATCCAGGGTTGTCCTGGGTTGCTAACCCTTCCTATCCTGGGTTATCCTGGGTTGCTAACCCTTCCTATCCTGGGTTATCCTGGGTTGCTAACCCTCCTTATCCTGGGTTATCCTGGGTTGCTAACCCTCCTTATCCTGGGTTATCCTGGGTTGCTTTCAGTTATCCTGGGTTATCCTGGGTTGCTTTCAGTTATCCTGGGTTATCCTGGGTTGCTTTCAGTTATCCTGGGTTATCCTGGGTTGCTAACCCTCCTTATCGTGGGTTATCCTAAGTTGCTAACCCTCCTTATCCTGGGTTATCCTGGGTTGCTAATCCTCCTTATCCTGGGTTGCTAATCCTCCTTATCCTGGGTTGCTAATCCTCCTTATCCTGGGTTATCCTGGGTTGCTAACCCTTCCTATCCTGGGTTGCTAACCCTTCCTATCCTGGGTTATCCTGGGTTGCTAACCCTCCTTATCCTGGGTTATCCTGGGTGGCTAACTCTCCTTATCCTGGGTTATCCTGGGTGGCTAACTCTCCTTATCCTAGGTTATCCTGGGTGGCTAACTCTCCTTATCCTGGGTTATCCTGGGTGGCTAACCCTCATCCTGGGTTATCCTGGGTTGCTAACCCTCCTTATCCTGGATTATCCTGGGTTGCTAACCCTTCCTATCCTGGGTTATCCTGGGTTGCTAACCCTCCTTATCCTGGGTTATCCTGGGTTGCTAACCCTTCCTATCCTGGGTTATCCTGGGTTGCTAACCCTCCTTATCCTGGGTTATCCTGGGTGGCTAACCCTCCTTATCCTGGGTTATCCTGGGTGGCTAACTCTCCTTATCCTGGTTTATCCTGGGTTGCTAACCCTCCTTATCCTGGGTGGCTAACCCTCCTTATCCTGGGTTATCCTGGGTGGCTAACTCTCCTTATCCTGGGTTATCCTGGGTTGCTAACCCTCCTTATCCTAGGTTGCTAACCCTCCTTATCGTGGGTTGCTAACCCTCCTTATCCTGGGTTGCTAACCCTCCTTATCCTGGGTTATCCTGGGTGGCTAACTCTCCTTATCCTGGGTTATCCTGGGTGGCTAACCCTCCTTATCCTGGGTTATCCTGGGTTGCTAACCCTCCTTATCCTTGGTTATCCTGGGGGGCTAACTCTCCTTATCCTGGGTTATCCTGGGTGGCTAACTCTCCTTATCCTGGGTTATCCTGGGTGGCTAACCCTCCTTATCCTGGGTTATCCTGGGTGGCTAACCCTCCTTATCCTGGGTTATCCTGGGTGGCTAACTCTCCTTATCCTGGGTTGGCTAACACTCCTTATCCTGGGTTATCCTGGGTGGCTAACCCTCCTTATCCTGGGTTATCCTGGGTTGCTAACCCTCCTTATCCTGGGTTATCCTGGGTTATATGTACAATATCTTATTTATAATGAAACAAAAATATTAATGAAACCTCACCTCAATATTTAGGTTTTTCAGCAGTGACACAGCTGCAGCAGATGATGCAGCAGCAGATGGTGCAGCAGCAGGTGGCGCAGCAGCAGATGGTGCAGCAGCAGATGGTGCAGCAGCAGGTGGTGCAGCAGCAGATGGTGCAGCAGCAGGTGGCGCAGCAGCAGATGGTGCAGCAGCAGGTGGCGCAGCTGCAGATAGCGCAGCTGCAGCAGATGGTGCAGTAGTAGGTTGTGGAGCATTAGCAGCAGGTGGCGCAGCTGCAGCAAATGGTGTAGCAGCTGGTGGCGCAGCAGCAGGTGGCGCAGCTGCAGCAGGTTCTGCAGCAGCACCAGGTGGTGCAGCAACTGCTGCTGGTGCAGGTGAAGCACCTGCAAGTTGTGCAACAGTTAGTTTTGCAAATGCTAGTGGTGCAACAGCTGCTGGTGGTGCAGCAGCAGGTGGAGCAGCTGGTGGTAGTGCAGCAGCAGGAGCAGCTGCTGGTGGTGCAGCAGGAGCAGCTGCTGGTGGTGCAGCAGGAAGTGTAACAGCTCGTGGGAGTGTAGCAGCTGGTGGTGATGCAGGAGCAGTTGGAGCAGCTGCTGGTGGTGCAGCAGCTGCTGGTGGTGGAGCAGCTGCTGGTGGTGCAGCAGCTGGTGGAGCAGCCGTGGACTACTTTTTCTTGTTGTTGTGGTTGTAAGGGTGAGTGACAGCTCAACAGTATGGCGTCCAGCTTCTTCCTCTACTCATCACAAATATATAGGACTTCTTTACCACTATATGTAAGTTTATCCAGGTCAGGTACACATAAATAGTTACATAAATTATATTACATAACAGGATATGTGCAGATTACCCAGGTTAACCCAGAAAAAGTCAGAGAAGCTGACTTATTTCCAGTTGGGTCATTGACCCCACTGGTTCAGCTATCAATACTTTGTGCCCCAGTTCCTAGACCCATTATTTACCTCTGTAATGTTGAGGTACAGTCCCTAGACCCATTATTTACCTCTGTAATGTTGAGGTACAGTCCCTAGACCCATTATTTACCTCTGTAATGTTGAGGTACAGTCCCTAGACCCATTATTTACCTCTGTAACGTTGATGTACAGTCCCTAGACCCATTATTTACCTCTGTAATGTTGAGGCACAGCCCATAGACCCATTATTTACCTCTGTAATGTTGAGGTACAGTCCCTAGACCCATTATTTACCTCTGTAATGTTGAAGTACAGTCCCTAGACCCATTATTTACCTCTGTAATGTTGAGGTACAGTCCCTAGACCCATTATTTACCTCTGTAATGTTGAAGTACAGTCCCTAGACCCATTATTTACCTCTGTAATGTTGAGGTACAGTCCCTAGACCCATTATTTACCTCTGTAATGTTGAAGTACAGTCCCTAGACCCATTATTTACCTCTGTAATGTTGAGGTACAGTCCCTAGACCCATTATTTACCTCTGTAATGTTGAGGTACAGTCCCTAGACCCATTATTTACCTCTGTAATGTTGAGGTACAGTCCCTAGACCCATTATTTACCTCTGTAATGTTGAGGTACAGTCCCTAGTCCTATTATTTACTTCTAATGTTGAGGTACAGTCCCTAGACCCATTATTTACCTCTGTAATGTTGAGGTACAGTCCCTAGTCCTATTATTTACTTCTAATGTTGAGGTACAGTCCCTAGACCCATTATTTACCTCTGTAATGTTGAGATACAGTCCATAGACTCATTATTTACCACTAATGTTGAGGTACAGTCCCTAGACCCTTTATTTACCTCTGTAATGTTGAGGTACAGCCCATAGACCCATTATTTACCTCTGTAATGTTGAGGCACAGTCCCTAGTCCTATTATTTACTTCTAATGTTGAGGCACAGTCCCTAGACCCTTTATTTACTTCTGTAATGTTGAGGCACAGTCCCTAGACCCATTATTTTCCTCTGTAATGTTGAGGTACAGTCCCTAGACCCATTACTTACCTAAGCAATGTTGAGGTACAATCCCTAGACCCATTACCTAAGTACCTAAGAGGTACAAAATAGATCCCTGGACACATTATGTACCTCTGTAACGGTGGGGTACAGTCCCTGGACCCATTATATACCTCTAATGTTGAGGCACAATCCCTGGACCCATTATTTACCTCTGTAATCTTTTGTCTACCGCCTACAGAACGGGTATGTGGTGCATTATAAAGATTTTAAACTGTCTAAACTGCTGGAACATAAAAGAGAACAGGAGTCCCTTTGTAAATATAAAGAGAAACTGGAAGGTACCAACTGTGTCCCGTAGCTCGATCACTAGCGCACTTAGCTCACACACTGAGGCCCGGAGTTCAAATCTCCTCCGGTGCGGCTGGAAAACATTAGGGACGTGTTTCCATAATACACCTGCTGTCCATGTCCCTGTTCACCCATCAGTTTATAATGGGCACCTAGGTGTTAGTGGACTGGTGTGGGTCGCATTCTTGGAAAAACTGACCTAACTTGCGTGAAGTGCTCAGCATAACAAGGGGCTTTCTATATAGTAGTATGTAGTATAGTTAGTATGTTACAGAACACAAAGAGTAGTAGTCAACAGAGTAAAGTCTGAGGCAGCTACAGTGAAAAGCTCTGTTCCACAATGCACAGTACTCGCTCCGATCTTGTTTCTCATCCTCATATTTGACATAGACAAGGATGTCAGCCACAGCACCGTGTCTTCCTTTGCAGATGACACCCGAATCTGCATGACAGTGTCTTCCATTGCAGACACTGCAAGGCTCCAGGCGGACATCAACCAAATCTTTCAATGGGCTGCAGAAAATAATATGAAGTTCAACGATGAGAAATTTCAATTACTCCGATATGGTAGACACGAGGAAATCAAAACTTCATCAGAGTACAAAACAAATTCCAGCCACAAAATAAAGCGAGAAACAAACGTCAAAGACCTGGGAGTGATCATGTCGGAGGTTTTCACCTTCAAGAACCATAACATTATATCAATTGCAGCTGTTAGAAAAATGACAGGATGGATAATGAGAACCTTCAAAACTAGGGATGCCACGCCCATGATGACACTCTTCAGGTCGCTTGTTCTATCTAGGCTGGAATATTGCTGCACACTAACAGCACTAACAGTCTTCCTTTGCAGATGACACCCGAATCTGCATGACAGTGTCTTCCATTGCAGACACTGCAAGGCTCCAGGCGGACATCAACCAAATCTTTCAGTGGGCTGCGGAAAACAATATGAAGTTCAACGATGAGAAATTTCAATTACTCAGATATGGTAAACATGAGGAAATTAAATCTTCATCAGAGTACAAAACAAATTCTGGCCACAAAATAGAGCGAAACACCAACGTCAAAGACCTGGGAGTGATTATGTCGGAGGATCTCACCTTCAAGGACCATAACATTGTATCAATCGCATCTGCTAGAAAAATGACAGGATGGATAATGAGAACCTTCAAAACTAGGGAGGCCAAGCCCATGATGACACTCTTCAGGTCACTTGTTCTATCTAGGCTGGAATATTGCTGCACTCTAACAGCACCTTTCAAGGCAGGTGAAATTGCCGACCTAGAAAATGTACAGAGAACTTTCACGGCGCGCATAACGGAGATAAAACACCTCAATTACTGGGAGCGCTTGAGGTTTCTAAACCTGTATTCCTGGAACGCAGGAGGGAGAGATACATGATTATATACACCTGGAAAATCCTAGAGGGACTAGTACCGAACTTGCACACGAAAATCACTCACTACGAAAGCAAAAGACTTGGCAGACGATGCACCATCCCCCCAATGAAAAGCAGGGGTGTCACTAGCACGTTAAGAGACCATACAATAAGTGTCAGGGGCCCGAGACTGTTCAACTGCCTCCCAGCACACATAAGGGGGATTACCAACAGACCCCTGACAGTCTTCAAGCTGGCACTGGACAAGCACCTAAAGTCAGTTCCTGATCAGCCGGGCTGTGGCTCGTACGTTGGTTTGCGTGCAGCCAGCAGCAACAGCCTGGTTGATCAGGGGCTGATCCACCAGGAGGCCTGGTCACAGACCGGGCCGCGGGGGCGTTGACCCCCGGAACTCTCTCCAGGTAAACTCCAAGTGAACTGACGTCAGCTATGGTCCGTATACTTTGTACATGTACTGGTAGTAAATAAGGATATTATTATTATTATTATTATTATTATTATTATCATTATTATTATTATTATAAGTAATCCTGGTGGACATCCCCCCACAAACTGTATCAGTGTCATGTCCAAACCCTCACCTGAGTTAAATAATTTTATCCAGGTAATGTACACAGAAATACAGTTACATAAATTAACATACATAGCAGCATATGTGTAGATTACCTAGGATAACACAAAAAAAAATGTCAAAGTGACTTATTTCCAGTTGATCAGGAACCTGCTTCCTCTGGCTTGGTTGATAGTGCACTACGCTCACACACGTGGTTCCATGGCTTGGTTGATAGTGCACTCCGCTCACACACGTGGTTCCATGGCTTGGTTGATAGTGCACTACGCTCACACACGTGGTTCCATGGCTTGGTTGATAGTGCACTACGCTCACACACGTGGTTCCATGGCTTGGTTGATAGTGCACTACGCTCACACACGTGGTTCCATGGCTTGGTTGATAGTGCACTACGCTCACACACGTGGTTCCATGGCTTGGTTGATAGTGCACTACGCTCACACACGTGGTTCCATGGCTCGGTTGATAGTGCACTCCGCTCACACACGTGGTTCCATGGCTCGGTTGATAGTGCACTCCGCTCACACACGTGGTTCCATGGCTCGGTTGATAGTGCACTCCGCTCACACACGTGGTTCCATGGCTCGGTTGATAGTGCACTCCGCTCACACACGTGGTTCCATGGCTCGGTTGATAGTGCACTCCGCTCACACACGTGGTTCCATGGCTCGGTTGATAGTGCACTCCGCTCACACACGTGGTTCCATGGCTCGGTTGATAGTGCACTCCGCTCACACACGTGGTTCCATGGCTCGGTTGATAGTGCACTCCGCTCACACACGTGGTTCCATGGCTCGGTTGATAGTGCACTCCGCTCACACACGTGGTTCCATGGCTCGGTTGATAGTGCACTCCGCTCACACACGTGGTTCCATGGCTCGGTTGATAGTGCACTCCGCTCACACACGTGGTTCCATGGCTTGGTTGATAGTGCACTCCGCTCACACACGTGGTTCCATGGCTTGGTTGATAGTGCACTCCGCTCACACACATGGTTCCATGGCTCGGTTGATAGTGCACTCCGCTCACACACGTGGTTCCATGGCTCGGTTGATAGTGCACTCCGCTCACACACGTGGTTCCATGGCTCGGTTGATAGTGCACTCCGCTCACACACGTGGTTCCATGGCTCGGTTGATAGTGCACTCCGCTCACACACATGGTTCCATGGCTCGGTTGATAGTGCACTCCGCTCACACACGTGGTTCCATGGCTTGGTTGATAGTGCACTCCGCTCACACACGTGGTTCCATGGCTTGGTTGATAGTGCACTCCGCTCACACACGTGGTTCCATGGCTCGGTTGATAGTGCACTCCGCTCACACACGTGGTTCCATGGCTCGGTTGATAGTGCACTCCGCTCACACACGTGGTTCCATGGCTTGGTTGATAGTGCACTCCGCTCACACACGTGGTTCCATGGCTCGGTTGATAGTGCACTCCGCTCACACACGTGGTTCCATGGCTTGGTTGATAGTGCACTCCGCTCACACACGTGGTTCCATGGCTCGGTTGATAGTGCACTCCGCTCACACACGTGGTTCCATCCTCGAGACGGGTGGAAACGTTGCTCATGTTGCCTTACACCTACTGTTCCTGTTCACCTAGCAGTAAGCAGGTACCTGAGTGGTAGTCACCTTACACCTGCTGTCCTTGTTCACCTAGCAGTAAGTAGGTACCCGAGTGGTAGCCACCTTACACCTGTTGTCCCTATTCATCTAGCAGTAAGTAGGTGCCTGAGTGGTAGTCACCTTACACCTGTTGTCCCTATTCATCTATCAGTAAGTAGGTACCTAAGTGTTAGCCGACTAGTCTGAATGGCATCCTGAACAACAAGATTAAAGGATACCAATGTAAATAGGACAGACAGTCCTCGATGACGCACTGACTTCATTGAGTCATCCTAGTTAAAAAGAGAACAATCTTAAATATTATGAATGTTATGAGCGTTACATAACATAATCTTCCTGGCCTGCTAGTGTACTCGCATATAATCTAGTGATACCAGTGAGTAGCAGAATACAGTGTTGTAGTAGCAACTAACCAGTATTATAATGGTACTTAGTGAAGTGGAGTGACTTTCATTAGTTTCTTTTTCTTGAAATACCAGACGTTACTGTGAATTTCATATAACCTGTAGTTACCAGCGGTCGCAATATACACAACGAGAAGCAATTATTACTACAGAAAAAGCGCCCTTCCTCCAAAATTTGCACCAGTCAACTATAGTGATAATATAGCATTTATTGTGGTGGAGACGGAAAAAAAAAAAAAATAGAGAAGCTAGATACAGCGATTGATAAACAAAGGTGGAGGCTCGACCGTTCGTCATTGTAGGAGTGCCAGCAGTCACCGGCTCTTCAACACGCAAGTTATACTTTTGTATCAATCAAATCACATATTACTCGGGTAGATAATTTCCAGTACATCCTTCATGTGTTAGCTCAAATCACCGACCAGTATGGTTTAAATAAGTGACCCACTGATCAGATCAGATAGACTGGTCCGAACCCTTGACTGGTCCGAACCCTTGACTGGTCCGAACCCTTGACTGGTCCGAACCCTGGACTGGTTTCAAACGGTTTCGGTGTGCACCACCTAGCAGGTTATTAATAGAATATTCAAGAGGTTGCTAGTAGAATTGCAGTAAATAAACCATTCAAATCATTATGAAGCTGTGTGTAGTCTGTGGTCAGTCAAACAAACGGGCTTCCACATGCATAAATTGTCATTTCTGTGGAAATTGGTGTCACGCCCCTTGTGCAGATATCCAAGAACTAGCTACAAGCAGTATTAAAACAGGGAAGTGTATTTGGGTATGCCCAAATGAGATAAATCTGTGGACTAAAATCACAAGGGTATTAAAAGAGGTCAACATCAAAGCTGCTTTCATAGAAAACCTGGAAGCTTTCTACAACAGATGGGAACATAAAAAGTCCGGGCTGAATGGTACTGCCCTTGATACTGGCCATGTAGTCAGAAACTGTAAGGCTGGAGATGATGTCCTGGTAGTCAGTAAATGGGGGGCTGATAGTGCTGTCCTGGGAGACAGTAATGGGGAAGCTGGAGGTGCTGTCCTGGGAGACAGTAATGGTGAAGCTGGAGGTGCTGTCCTGGGAGACAGTAATGGTGAAGCTGGAGATGCTGTCTTGGGAGACAGTAATGGGGAAGCTGGAGATGCTGTCCTGGGAGACAGTAATGGTGAAGCTGGAGATTTTGTCCAGGTAGTCGGGAATTATACGCAGGAAGGAATACATATGAATGACCGCATAGGGGACAGGAGCCATAGTAGGGAAACAAGTGTAGTCAAAGATAAGATAAAACCAATATTGCAAACTAGAAATACCGCAGGAAATAGCAAACAAGAGGACTCCACTAGCAATAGTGAGGATATATTACCAAAAACAAATGGTGGGAGCTCCATTGTTGGTGCTAGGGAGGATAGAAGTAAGACAGGGAAACATGCACCAACAGGGAATACAGTCACAGAAACCCAAGGCAAACGGAAACCAAGCCTGTGCACATACTATGCACTCGGTATCTGCTGGCATGGGAAATCTGGAAAAACAG
>NC_091324.1:35251202-35266202 GCF_038502225.1 Cherax quadricarinatus
GTTCAATGATAAAGGTCATCGGAGGCTTCTTACTTTATTTTGTAATGTAATGGTGGGTACACAGGCTTGTGTGTCGTGCCCATGGCCGGGAAGGCCATGCTCACGAGGGAGAGAACTAGTTGGCCTTGTGTCTTGCTGCTAGGCCGCTGAGAGAGTGAGAGCGTGTGGGACCAGCGTCCCACACACCTGGACAGACCCAGAAGGCAGCTCCTTAGTGGCGCGAAATATGACCTAAGCTGGCAGACAGCATAGCCTGTCTGTGCAGACAGTACAGGCTGTCTACATATGCTCGGCCACCTACCGCGCATCGTCCCGACGCGACAATAATGATGGTAAAAAAACTCGGTCTCTCTCTCGTAGGAACAGGGCACAGAACACAAAATAAAAAAAACATATTTATATACATATGAACATGGAAAAAAAAAACTTCCTACAGGGAGGGAAGAAAAAACATGTGGGGTGTGCTAAACATCGTGGTCATAGGCAGTGAGCGTCGAGGGGCATCACTGCACGCCTTCCTGCATCTGGACGGATGCTGCAACACAGGAGACATCGCTGCGGCTGAGCTGTGACGTAACGGGCTATTTTCTCCTCTGGAACGGTGAAGCAGTCATCGTAGGAGTCACTGCAGGTTTTCTCTCAACCTGGGACACGACATGCTGGTGCCCTCGAGTAAGGCGTCGACAAAACTCGGCAACTGGGCAGGACTTCTGGCAAGCAATTCAGGAGGACACTTCTCGACTGGTACTGTCGCTGGGCTGTCACTGCCGGCGAGCATGGAGCAAGTTGTGGAGCGAGTCGTGGCAGAGACGACTGGGAGAAACATCTGGGAGTTGTAACATCATACACCAGACTGCAGTGAGCGAGCTAGCAGTCAAAGTGACATCATCTTTGTGCAGGCTGCTCACTGAATCTTGTGACACGAGGCTGACAGAGCGTCTGCCGACATGGCTAACTGCGGCTTGACGAGTGTCATTCTCTCGGCAGTTGGAGTTATAGCAGAGGTTAGCCTAAGCGTCCCCAGACTTGTTTCTCTACATATAACTGCACTCTGAAGGTCTGGGAATCGTATCAGGTACGATTCTGCAGAACATCTATGAGCGACGAGCATAAGAGCTTTCTGCACAAAGGGGTTCAGTCGTTTGGGGCTGAGTAATATCAGCTGTCAAACGTGCTGGTCACACCGGGTGACTAACACAATGGTGCTACTCAGGTCTGGCCGCAGACCACACTGGACACATGGAAAACTTTACACACACCCGGGGCACAACATGGCTTAAACTAGCAAAAGATGCTTTTCTGTGCACAAAACTGACACTAAGCCATACACTAACATGTGAGAACACTGACTGAGAGGAATTAATTAACACACGACATATATCTTCTCTCAATCTTCTAGACAATACTGAAATAATTACTAGAACACTCGATGTGACATCATGTGATGTCAGGCGTGACGTTGCGAGGTGACGTCAGCAGCATTGTGACATCAACAGACATCTCGAGGTGACATCAGGCAGACATCATGACGTCATGAAGTCGGGCAGCAGCATCGGTGACGTCATTGTGATGCGTGTAGCAGACCACAGCATGAGGCCTGCGACATCTGGCTTGGTAACTCACGTGGCTTGTAGATCCGCGTGACATCGCCCACAACCCACGTGGTGTCGGGATCCACGTGGTGTCGTGATCTACATGGCATGCTGATCCACATGGCTTGCTGATCCACATGGCTTGCTGATCCACGTGGCTTGCTGATCCACGTGGCTTGCTGATCCACGTGGCTTGCTGATCCACGTGGCTTGCTGATCCATGTGGCTTGCTGATCCACATGGCTTGCTGATCCACATGGCTTGCTGATCCACGTGGCTTGCCGATCTACATGGCTTGCTGATCCACGTGGCTTGCTGATCCACATTGCTTGCTGATCCACGTGGCTTGCTGATCCACGTGGCTTGCTGATCTACATGGCTTGCTGATCCACATGGCTTGCTGATCCACATGGCTTGCTGATCCACGTGGCTTGCTGATCCACGTCTCTTGCTGATCCACATGGCTTGCTGATCCACGTGACTTGCTGATCCACATGGCTTGCCGATCTACATGGCTTGCTGATCCACATGGCTTGCCAATCTACATGTCTTGCTGATCCACGTGGCTTGCTGATCCACGTGGCTTGCTGATCCACGTCGCTTGCTGATCCACATGGCTTGCTGATCCACGTGGCTTGCTGATCCACGTCGCTTGCCGATCTACATGGCTTGCTGATCCACATGGCTTGCTGATCCACGTGGCTTGCTGATCTACATGGCTTGCTGATCCACGTGGCTTGCTGATCCATGTGGCTTGCTGATCCACATGGCTTGCTGATCCACGTGGCATGCCGATTCACGAAGCTTCGAGTGGCCTCGGGCACTCGGATGCACAGCTCTGGCAATGAATTCACACAAAAAACAGCGGAAGACACAGCAGAGGGAGTGATGGCATGGTGAAGTATGGTAGGCTGGTGAGGTGTGAGTGTACAGCAGCGCTAGCGTGGGCGAGGCAAGGAACAACCACTTTCTCCTCTTCCTCTCCCACCCACAAACACAGGGAGACATGCACACTGGACGCAGAAATCGCCACAAAACTCACCTCTGGCTTGCTGAAACAGCTGTGCTGAGCTGAACAACAACAGCAACATACAAGTGACGCTGAATACGTGACTTGAGAAACAGCATGGGATGCTGTAGCGTGGGGTCACTGGGACGCCACTTACAATTCTCGAAGAAATTCGGCAAATTTCTGGATGATGAAACGTGCAGACACAACATCAGAATAACTCGCTGAGAGACAGATGTGTCTTGTGTTGGGTGATGAAGTGAAGATGACTTCATCTCTTCCTTCCTCTCTCCAGGCAAACACAACTGCTGCGACCACCGCTTTCCACCAATGTTAAACAAAACTATTTGGTAGGCTGTTGCAGAGCTTCTTACTTTATTTGTAATGTAGTGGTGGGTACACAGGCTTGTGTGTTTGTGCCCATGGCCGGGAAGGCCATGCTCACGAGGGAGAGAACTAGTAGGCCTTGTGTCTTGCTGCTAGGCCGCTGTGAGAGTGAGAGCGTGTGGGACCAGCGTCCCACAGACCTGGGCAGGCCCAGAGGGCAGCACCTGAGTGCCGCGAAATATGGACTAAGCTGGCAGACAGCATAGGTTGTCTGTGCAGACAGTACAGGCTGTGTACACTTATAGTCTTCATTGATGCAGATTTTTGAGTTATTATTAACAAAATTGAAAGACATTTTTATTGGGTCGTCATCAATATATGATATGTAAGTTATTCCAGAATAGTGAAAGTTGAGGAGGCTGCAGTGGTTGAGTGTTTGGTGGACACGTACAATAGTTACCATTGATGGAGATGATCTAGTGTTTGGTGGACACGTACAATAGTTACCATTGATGGAGATGATCTAGTGTTTGGTGGACACGTACAATAGTTACCATTGATGGAGATGATCTAGTGTTTGGTGGACACGTACAATAGTTACCATTGATGGAAATGATCTAGTGTTTGGTGGACAGGTTTAACAGTCACCATTGGTGGAGATGATCCAGTGATGTAAATGGTTTAGCCGACAAGTTGCAGACTGAGACATCAATGTATATTTAAATGGTACTTAATACCGAGAGGTTGGTAAGTTATACACAAGCGCAACTGTTAGGTATCTTTATTCTGCAAGTTTCGCCTGGCTGAGGGACTGACCACCTCGAAACTACGTTTTCTGGAGTGATGGACTGATGATATCGTCTTTCCATCTCTACTGCTTCTTCTTACTCTTCTGTACTCGACTGAAGAAGCTTGCAGTGTAGGCGAAATGTTTCTGAATAACTGTTACACATGTCTTGCTTATGAGACACTAATGTAACATTTTGGAATCATTATTAAGAAAAGGCTTGGCCAATCCCTGGTTTCTGCAGTCCAGAAGAAGGTGTTGTTGGAGCTTGGTGTGGTGGAGGGAGGGAGAGTGTGGTGGAGGGAGGGAGAGTGTGGTGGAGGGAGGGAGAGTAGCACTGATCAAGTCTCTGGTGGACAGGTCTTAGCATCACCAATCTTGGAGATGATCCAGGGAAGGTAATCTGTCGGAGAAACACCAGAATCACAATTGGTTTGATACATTATGTTCACAATTAAAGTTTCTATGAATTCAAATATACTTATAGATCTATCACTTAACTTAGAATATCGTTCACCTTAATTTAGTAATATTCCACTTTATAGGTCTGTTTATTGAGAGTTTATACAGATGAATATACGGGCCAGGAACTGTTATTTAATCTTAACTCATCAACCCCCGGGATGCCACCCATAACAGTCAGATCACACCCAGAACTACTAGCAAACAATCCATTACAGCTTCTTGCGTGTAGATCTGGTAGTGGGAATGAATGATAGGCTTCGGAAGCTTCTTACTTTGTTTGGGGTTTTCTACACAGGCAGTGTGAGGGAGTAAACGCTTCTTGTCTGAGTGACGTTGGATGCCAGAGTGAGAATGAGGTAGCGTGATATGGGCTGAGCTTGGTAGGCCTATGCCACTAGGTGTCATCACCATAGTGCCACGAAATGTGAACCCAAGTGGGCATACAAAGCTTTGGGTAGCTTCAGAGACCACACAAGTATATGAGTTAGAACAGCTGGGTTTGATCAGAACCTGAGATACTGAAACAAATTCTTGAGTAGCTCTGAGAATAGGTTGGAGTAATGGGTGAGTGGGAATTGTTGGTTTTGAGAAAGTCCGGCCTTGTATAGACCAGTAGGCCTACTGCAGTGCTCCTCCATGGGAAGCAGGTGTAATTGCTAGGCAACCAGGAATCATTTTCAGAACATGGGACATGACGGACAAAAGCACTGTATAAACCATACCCCCGGCCGGGATTGAACCCGCGGTCATAGAGTCTCAACACTCCAGCCCGTCACGTTAGCCACTAGACCAGCTAGCCACAATAAGATTCATCCAACTAGGTATATTTCTACACCATAGGAAAGTTAGCACAGGCACCTCTGTGACCACAAATGCAAGTTTTTACAGACGAATCTCCAGCTAGCGTGGCCGTGACGAACTCTAGCTCAAATCCCTTCACTGCCGTCAACATGACTGGAGTTTTGAGACTCTATGACCGCGGGTTCAATCCCGGCCGGGGGTATGGTTTGTTTGCAATCGTGTCATTACGATTTCTTGAGTCAAAAGCACTGTATGTTTTATCCTCATCTAATTCATGCTCAGTACAAGGTAGATAACTTTACTCAGAAATGTATCGCCTACACAGCAGTCTTCTTCAGTCGAATATAGAAGAGGCAGTAGAAGCAGTAGACATCTTAAGATGATATAATCAGTCCTCTGTACTCGACTGAAGAAGTCTACTATGAAGGCGAAACATTTCGGAATAAAGTCATCTTACTCTTACATACATATGTTATCAACTAGTGCTGATACTTACTGATAATCTTAGTGTAGACACCAGATACTTTGGGGTTACCACAGGTGGATGGTCCGAATGACACGATACCGACCACCTGCCAGTGTTGTCCCACCTTGGTCATCAGTGGTCCACCGCTGTCATCCTGTACATACACTCATGTTAAAACCTGACTCACTATATTTGTTCCAGTCATGGTACAGTGGCTGGAACAAATCAATGTTTACTCACATCTAGAAGAGGAAAATTTACGGAGTTAGTTGAGTATTATACACAAGAATGTAATCAACACTGGTGAACGAGACATAAAAGTGTCGGTAAAAGGACAGTCTTTTCAAGACTGATAGACTGGAAACTAAATCCTTGGCATTGTGGTTATATACGTGACACCAGATACCTCTGCCCATCAGTTCAAGGAACATATTTTGAAAAATGACCGCTGTCTGGAAAATCTTCCAACCCCAGCCCCAAATATCTTGCGGCTGGGGTTGAGCCATTAAATCTCTGCAACCTTAAGCTAGCATATAGTGGAGCCCTGAGTAAACTAAGAAAAAACACAATAACTGTCTGGGGTGCAAGACTGTTCAACAATCTCCCACCAGGCATAAGGAAAACTACCAATAGACCCCTGCACCAGCAGTGAACGCAGCTACAATAAATCCTAGTAAACAAAAGTACATTCTATGTAAATACTATGCCTTGGGTATGTGCAGGCACGGTACATCTGGTAAAACAGGTGGGACATGCACCTTTGATCATCTCAAAAAATGCCGCACCCACATGACAACAGGAGAGTGCAACTTCCCTTCTTGCAACATATTTCACCCAGAAATGTGTCACTCATCAATCCATGAAAGAAAATGCTACAATGCATACTGCCAGGCACATCATCTAAAGGGGACTAGAAGACACTGACCAGCCAGACTATGAGAAACAAGAGAGGAGCCACAGCCTCTCCAGGGACAGAGGTTTTTTAGGGCCAGAAGGTAAAAAAGACTGGCAAGAAATGACAATAATCCTACACCACCTGAAAACACTTCTGGAGACGAGGCACGGACACTGACCTCTACCCCAGAACAACAGATATTAGAGCCAGCAAATAAAACCTCCCAATACAACATTTGTCTTTGCAAACATACAGGGTCTAAAGCCATCAAAAAACAACAAAATTCCTTACATCAAGGGACTGCTCACGGAGTCAAATGCAATGTTCGCAGCATTCACAGAGACCCACATGAAGGATCATTATGACAACGAAATATGGATCCCAGATTATAACCTATTCCGATGCGACAGACTAAACAGGCAACAAGGGGAGGGTTGGCCTGTATGTCACAAAGTCGCTCATTTGCACAGAACTACTAAACACCTAATATGATGTAGTTGAAGTTTTGGCGGTAAATATCGAAAACCTAAACCTTGTCATTGTGGTGGTATACAAGCCTCCAGATGCATCTTCCCAGCAATTCTAGGAGCATCTTGAGAAAATTGACCACTGTCTGGAAAATTTCCCAACTCCTGCCCCAAACATCTTACTACTAGGAGATTTCAACCTGAGACACCTAAAATGGAGGAGTATAGCAAACAATATTTTAGCAGAGATCACCCCGGGAGGCAGCTCAGGTGAACATTTACACACACACGAACTATTAAATCTCTGCACCAAATTCACCTTAAACCAGCAAATAGTAGAGCTGGACCTCATCTTCACTAACAATGGTGAATTGATAAGTAATAAAACTGTATCAAAAGCAATTCACACAGATCACAACATAATACAGGTACAGATATGTATGCACAGGGTTTCGGCCCAGCGAAATGAGAGCAGTCATGAAGGTCTCTTCACGAAATTCAAAAACATACAGTGGGATCAAGTAAACCATGTCCTAAATGAAACAAGCTGGGAAGATATCCTAAACAACACGGACCCGAACATCTGCCTTGACAAAATTAATTCTGCGGTTCTTGAGATCTGCTCAAGACACGTTCCATTAAGAAAAAGAAAGAGATGATGTAAACTAGAAAAAGGGAGACGTTCCCTATACAGACGAAGGCGAAGAGTCACAGAGCTGCTGAGTGGGGTCAATATATCTGAAATACGAAGGGAGGCACTAGTCAATGAAATTGCTAATATCGAACTTCAGCTGAAGGAATCTTATAGAGACAAGAATCACAGGAAGAACTAAAAGTCATAAAGGAAAATGAAAAAATCCCAAAATACTTCTTCTCATATGCCAGATCTAAGGGAAAAACAACATCCAGTATTGAGCCCCTGCTTAGGCAGGATGGGACATACACAGATGATAGCCAAGAAATGAGTGAGATGCTAAAGTACCATATGGAAAACTTGAAGAAATTAAAAATGTGTCAGGGGATACCACAAATTCTAACCATACAATAGAGCGGAAAAGTAATGTGAAGGACCTGGGAGTGATAATGTCAGAGGATCTCGCCTTCAATGACCACAACAATGTATCTACCTTATCCGCTAGGAAACTGATGGGATGGATAATGAGAACCTTCAAAACTAGGGATGCTAAGCCCATGATGATTTTCTTCAAATCGTTTGTGCTCTCTAGGCTGGAATACTGCTGTACACTAACTGGCCCCTTCAAGGCTGGCGACATTGCTGACCTGGAGAGTGTACAAAGAACTTTCAAGGTACATTTAAGCACGATAAGGCACATAAATTACTGGGATCGGTTGAAGGTCCTTGATCTGTATTCCCTTGAACGCAGGCGAGAGAGATACATGATAATATACACTTGGGAGGAATTGGTACCAAGCCTGCACACGAAAATCACTCCATGTGAAAGCAAACGACTCAGCAGGAGATGCAACATTCCCTCGATGACAAGCAGGGGCGCCACGAGTACACATAGAGACAACACAATAAGTGTCCGGGGCCCAAGACTGTTCAATTTCCTCCCAGCATACATAAGGGGGATTACCAATAGACCCCTGGCTGTCTTCAAAAAGGCACTGGACAGGCGCCTAAAGTCAGTACCTGACCAACTGAACTGTGGTTCATACATAAGCTTGCATCCGGCCAGCAGTAACAGCCTGGTTGAACAGACCCTGATCCACCATGAGGCCTGGTCTCAGACCGGGCCGTGGGGGCGTTGACTTCGAAACCCTCTCCAGGTAAACTCTAGGTAAACGTGCTGCCAGCAGTAACAACCTGGTTAATCAAGCTCTCATCCACCAGGACTCCTGGTCAAGGTAGACTCCGGCTAGGTAGACCATCTAGGTAGCTACCATGGCCTTTACGTTCATCAGAGACATCACCACTAAGTTGGTGTTAACACACTACCATGTGGAGGATGCAACAACATCTATGTAGGAGAAACAGGGAGGAATTTTTCTACACGAACCCAGGAACATAAAACCACGTGAAACCTAAATGACAACAAAATTGTTTATGTTACATAAATGGACACAGATGTTACTTTATGTGACATTTTATTGTGGCAACATTTCGCTCTCTAATGAGCTTTGTTTGTAGGCTCCTGTAGAGCAAAACGTTGTCACATTAAATGTCATATTAATTGCATCTGCGCCCATTTACCTAACATTTTGTCCGTAATTCTACCATTATTAGAAATATTTTTCTTACACAGTTCCAGAGAGGGACATCTTAAGAGATGGAATAACCCAGAGCTGATGTTAAGACAATCTAACACTGATACACAACACTGTATTGATGCATCCCTAACTCATAGTAACAATACCATAGAAGAAAGATGGTAACTACACCATCTCAACGATGTAATTCCTTCCTGCCACATGACACGACTCTTAGAAGACATGACACGACTCTCAGATGACATGACACGACTCTTAGATGACATGACACGACTCTTAGATGACATGACACGACTCTTAGATGACATGACACGACTCTTAGACGACACGACACGTTCTTACATGACATGACACGACTCTTACATGACATGACACGACTCTTACATGACATGACACGACTCTTACATGACATGACACTCCCTGAGCTTTACCAGGGGCCTGTTTTCTCTATTATATATACATAGACTGTGTTTTTTTCATTCTCTTGCATGTATGTGCCGGGTACCAGCATGTATGTGCCGGGTACCATCATGTATGTGCCGGGTACGAGCATGTATGTGCCGGGTACCAGCATGTATGTGCCGGGTACCAGCATGTATGTGCCGGGTACCAGCATGTATGTGCCGGGTACCATCATGTATGTGCCGGGTACCAGCATGTATGTGTCTCATACCATCATGTATGTGCCGGGTACCAGCATGTATGTGCCGGATACCATCATGTATGTGCCGGGTACCAGCATGTATGTGCCGGATACCATCATGTATGTGCCGGGTACCAGCATGTATGTGTCGCATACCATCATGTATGTGCCGGGTACCAGCATGTATGTGTCGCATACCATCGTGTATGTGCCGGGTACCAGCATGTATGTGTCGCATACCATCATGTATGTGCCGGGTACCAGCATGTATGTGCCGGGTACCAGCATGTATGTGTCGCATACCATCATGTATGTGCCGGGTACCAGCATGTATGTGCCGGGTACCAGCATGTATGTGTCGCATACCATCATGTATGTGCCGGGTACCAGCATGTATGTGCCGGATACCATCATGTATGTGCCGGGTACCAGCATGTATGTGCCGGGTACCAGCATGTATGTGTCGCATACCATCATGTATGTGCCGGGTACCAGCATGTATGTGCCGGGTACCAGCATGTATGTGTCGCATACCATCATGTATGTGCCGGGTACCAGCATGTATGTGCCGGATACCATCATGTATGTGCCGGATACCATCATGTATGTGCCGGGTACCAGCATGTATGTGCCGAATACCATCATGTATGTGCCGGGTACCAGCATGTATGTGCCGGGTACCAGCATGTATGTGCCGGGTACCAGCATGTATGTGCCGGATACCATCATGTATGTGCCGGATACCATCATGTATGTGCCGGATACCAGCATGTATGTGCCGGATACCATCATGTATGTGCCGGGTACCAGCATGTATGTGCCGCATACCATCATGTATGTGCAGGGTACCAGCATGTATGTGCCGGATACCATCATGTATGTGCCGGGTACCAGCATGTATGTGCCGGGTACCAGCATGTATGTGCCGGGTACCAGCATGTATGTGCCGGGTACCAGCATGTATGTGCCGGATACCATCATGTATGTGCCGGGTACCATCATGTATGTGCCGGGTACCAGCATGTATGTGCCGGGTCCCAGCATGTATGTGCCAGGTACCAGCATGTATGTGCCGGGTACCAGCATGTATGTGCCGGGTCCCAGCATGTATGTGCCAGGTACCAGCATGTATGTGCCGGGTCCCAGCATGTATGTGCCAGGTACCAGCATGTATGTGCCGGGTACCAGCATATATGTGCCGGGTACCAGCATGTATGTGCCAGGTACCAGCATGTATGTGCCGGGTACCAGCATGTATGTGCAAGGTACCAGCATGTATGTGCCGGGTACCTGGAGTTTACCTGAAGAGAGTTCCGGGGATTAACGCCCCCGCGGCCCGGTCTGTGACCAGGCCTCCTGGTGGATCAGAGCCTGATCAACCAGGCTGTTACTGCTGGCTGCACGCAAACCAACGTACGAGCCACAGCCCGGCTGGTCAGGAACCGACTTTAGGTGCTTGTCCAGTGCCTGCTTGAAGACTGCCAGGGGTCTGTTGGTAATCCCCCTTATGTATGCTGGGAGGCAGTTGAACAGTCTCGGGCCCCTAACACTTATTTTATGGTCTCTTAACGTGCTAGTGACACCCCTGCTTTTCATTTGGGGGATGTTGCATCGTCTGCCAAGTCTTTTGCTTTCGTAGTGAGTGATTTTCGTGTGCAAGTTCGGTACTAGCCCCTCTAGGATTTTCCAGTACTATATAATCATGTATCTCTCCCTCCTGCGTTCCAGGGAATACAAGTTTAGGAACCTCAAGCGCTCCGAGTAATTGAGGTGTTTTATCTCCGTTATGCGCGCCATGAAGGTTCTCTGCACATTTTCTAGGTCAGCAATTTCACGTGCCTTGAAAGGTGCTGTTAGTGTGCAGCAATATTCCAGCCTAGATAGAACAAGTGACCTGAAGAGTGTCATCATGGGCTTGGCCTCCCTAGTTCTGAAGGTTCTCATTATCCATTCTGTCATTTTTCTAGCAGCTGCGATTGATACAATGTTATGGTCCTTGAAGGTGAGATCCTCCGACATGATCACTCCCAGGTCTTTGACGTTGGTGTTTCGCTCTATTTTGTGGCCAGAATTTGTTTTGTACTCTGATGAAGATTTAATTTCCTCGTGTTTACCATATCTGAGTAATTTAAATTTCTCATCGTTGAACTTCATATTGTTTTCTGCAGCCCACTGAAAGATTTGGTTGATGTCCGCCTGGAGCCTTGCAGTGTCTGCAATGGAAGACACTGTCATGCAGATTCGGGTGTAATCTGCAAAGGAAGACACGGTGCTGTGGCTAACATCCTTGTCTATGTCAGACATGAGGATTAGGAACAAGATGGGAGCGAGTACTGTGCCTTGAGGAACAGAGCTTTTCACCGTAGCTGCCTCGGACTTTACTATGTTGACTACTACTCTCTGTGTTCTGTTAGTGAGGAAATTATAGATCCATCGACCGACTTTTCCTGTTATTCCTTTAGCACGCATTTTGTGCTCTATTACGCCATGGTCACACTTGTCGAAGGCTTTTGCAAAGTCTGTATGTGCATGTATGTGCCAGGTACCAGCATGTATGTGCCGGGTCCCAGCATGTATGTGCCGGGTCCCAGCATGTATGTGCCAGGTACCAGCATGTATGTGCCGGGTCCCAGCATGTATGTGCCGGGTACCAGCATGTATGTGCCGGGTACCAGCATGTATGTGCCAGGTACCAGCATGTATGTGCCGGGTACCAGCATGTATGTGCCGGGTACCAGCATGTATGTGCCGGGTCCCAGCATGTATGTGCCAGGTACCAGCATGTATGTGCCGGGTCCCAGCATGTATGTGCCGGGTACCAGCATGTATGTGCCGGGTACCAGCATGTATGTGCCAGGTACCAGCATGTATGTGCCGGGTACCAGCATGTATGTGCCGGGTACCAGCATGTATGTGCCGGGTACCAGCATGTATGTGCCGGGTACCAGCATGTATGTGCCGGGTACCAGCATGTATGTGCCGGGTACCAGCATGTATGTGCCGGGTACCAGCATGGAGAGGACCCGTCCTGGTAAACCTACCTGTACCTTCACTCTTTTTTATTATTTGTAGATACTGACATGCTTAGTGTATGCTGGTAACGTCCTACCTGGTACTGCTGGTAACGTCCTACCTGGTACTGCTGGTAACGTCCTACCTGGTACTGCTGGTAACGTCCTACCTGGTACTGCTGGTAACGTCCTACCTGGTACTGCTGGTAACCTCCTATCTGGTACTGCTGGTAACGTCCTACCTGGTACTGCTGGTAACGTCCTACCTGGTACTGCTGGTAACGTCCTACCTGGTACTTCTGGTAACGTCCTACCTGGTACTGCTGGTAACGTCCTACCTGGTACTGCTGGTAACGTCCTACCTGGTACTGCTGGTAACGTCCTACCTGGTACTGCTGGTAACGTCCTACCTGGTACTGCTGGTAACGTCCTACCTGGTACTGCTGGTAACGTCCTACCTGGTACTGCTGGTAACGTCCTACCTGGTACTGCTGGTAACGTCCTACCTGGTACTGCTGGTAACGTCCTACCTGGTACTGCTGGTAACCTCCTACCTGGTACTGCTGGTAACCTCCTACCTTGTACTGCTGGTAACCTCCTACCTGGTACTGCTGGTAACCTCCTACCTGGTACTGCTGGTAACCTCCTACCTGGTACTGCTGGTAACGTTCTACCTGGTACTGCTGGTAACCTCCTACCTGGTACTGCTGGTAACCTCCTGCCTGGTACTGCTGGTAACCTCTTACCTGGTACTGCTGGTAACGTCCTACCTGGAACTGCTGGTAACCTCCTACCTGGTACTGCTGGTAACCTCCTACCTGGTACTGCTGGTAACCTCCTACCTGGTACTGCTGGTAACCTCCTACCTGGTACTGCTGGTAACCTCCTACCTGGTACTGCTGGTAACGTCCTACCTGGTACTGCTGGTAACCTCCTACCTGGTCCTGCTAGTAACCTCCTACCTGGTACTGCTGGTAACCTCCTACCTGGTACTGCTGGTAACGTCCTACCTGGTACTGCTGGTAACCTCTTGCCTGGTACTGCTGGTAACCTCCTACCTGGTACTGCTGGTAACCTCCTACCTGGTACTGCTGGTAACGTCCTACCTGGTACTGCTGATAACGTCCTACCTGGTACTGCTGGTAGCGTCCTACCTGGTACTGCTGGTAACCTCCTACCTGGTACTGCTGGTAACGTCCTACCTGGTACTGCTGGTAACCTCCTACCTGGTACTGCTGGTAACGTCCTACCTGGTACTGCTGGTAACCTCCTACCTCGTACTGCTGGTAACCTCCTACCTGGTACTGCTGGTAACCTCCTACCTGGTACTGCTGGTAACCTCCTACCTGGTACTTCTGGTAACCTCCTACCTGGTACTGCTGGTAACGTCCTACCTGGTACTGCTGGTAACCTCCTACCTGGTACTGCTGGTAACGTTCTGCCTGGTACTGCTGGTAACCTCTTACCTGGTACTGCTGGTAACGTCCTACCTGGAACTGCTGGTAACCTCCTACCTGGTACTGCTGGTAACCTCCTACCTGGTACTGCTGGTAACGTCCTACCTGGTACTGCTGGTAACCTCCTACCTGGTACTGCTGGTAACGCCCTACCTGGTAATGCTGGTAACGTCCTACCTGGTACTGCTAGTAACGTCCTACCTGGTACTGCTGGTAACGTCCTACCTGGTACTGCTGGTAACGTCCTACCTGGTACTGCTGGTAACGTTCTACCTGGTACTTCTGGTAACTTCCTACCTGGTACTACTGGTTACCTCCTACCTGGTACTGCTGGTAACGCCCTACCTGGTACTGCTGGTAACGTCCTACCTGGTACTGCTAGTAATCTCCTACCTGGTACTGCTGGTGACGTCCTACCTGGTACTGCTGATAACGTCCTACCTGGTACTGCTGATAACGTCCTACCTGGTACTGCTGGTAATGTCCTACCTGGTACTGCTGGTAACGTCCTACCTGGTACTGCTGGTAACGTCCTACCTGGTACTGCTGGTAACGTTCTACCTGGTACTGCTGGTAACGTCCTACCTGGTACTGCTGGTAACATCCTACCTGGTACTGCTGATAACGTCCTACCTGGTACTGCTGGTAACGTCCTACCTGGTACTGCTGGTAACGTCCTACCTGGTACTGCTGGTAACGTCCTACCTGGTACCACTGGTAACGTCCTACCTGGTACTGCTGGTAACGTTCTGCCTAGTACTGCTGGTAACGCCCTACTTGGTACTCTCATACACAGATATACTCCTTTTAACACTTTCGGGCCTTGTTCCTAGGCCTATTGTGTACCT